>NW_021680991.1:163061-178412 GCF_001412515.2 Diachasma alloeum
TTTCTCATCAGCAGCGAAGGAATTTTATTTCTTTTCGAGGAACAGTAATTTCCATACAGAGGAGCGTGGTTCGTAGTCCGAGTCAATTATATAAACAAGGAAGGGCGATGGAGCCCGTGTAACTTGATGCTCGTCGTGGCAGGTCCCGAGTGTGAACGGATGTTTCGAAGTAGATTAGAGGGTCATATTGATAGAAAGAAAACTCACCAAAATAACAAGAATTGAGATTCAATCGGTTTTATTTCACTTCATTTACTTTTGCATACAGTTGGATTTTTTTCATTTTTTTCAAATTAATGAATTGAAATAATTTTTTTCGCGAACAGAATAAATGATTTTTTGTTTTTCCAATCGAGTGTGAAATGTTGTTATATCTTACTCTGCAATGAAGCGACACATGGTACAATCGTCGATGAATGGAGGTGGTCCGTCAATTTGATCAGCTGATGTTGAATTCCAGTGGGTTAAGCAGCGCCGATAGCGAGCAATTTCCGGATCCTTTTTGAAGCTTTCAGGTAAGTTGTTCCAAGCATCACTAATGCTGTTCNTTTTCAGCTAAGTTGTTCCAAGCATCACTAATGCTGTTCCAAGCGAATGCCAGTAAGAAGAATTTTGGGAGGAATGCAATTTCTTCCTCCGTCATAGTTTGCAAGCTTCGAGTTGTGCAGAATTTCTTGAGTGACTTCCTAAGACAGCCTTGTGTGTATTTGGCATACCAAGTCTTCAAACGTATGACGTTTTCCATGGCACAATGGAAACGATCATCAGTATATAATGAACGATGATCCCAACACTTTTTCCCTGACAGATTGTCCAACTTTGGGCAACCTAAATCCTCAACGTTGACAACTGGGATATCCTTCTTAATGAGGATTTCCAAACACTTTTTCTTCTCCAACCCTTTCACAAGTATACGAGTGACTCCTTGAAGCATTTCATTGAAGACACCGTCGATGTCAGTATACTTGAAATTTTCTTTACTCTCCCAACGTAAACCGTGGTAAGAATAAGTCAACCATGTATTGATATCCTGATACTTGATAGGCACATCCTCGAAAGCACATGGAGCTTCAACAATGATAGTTTCATTCCGAATTTCTCCACTATCATCAGGCCCCATTGATGATATGCTGAATTCTTTTAATACGAACTCGTTAAAGGGTTGCTTGAACCCTTGAATGTCAATAATAACTTCCATTCTATTTGGATTTTTGTGGAGCAATTACTAGTGAATCACTTGAGAGGTGAGTGTTATGAAAAATTAATTCATCCTCCTCTATATATATATACCTTCAGACGACGAAATTTAGTCACATCCCCTCTTCTCGAATTCTGCATTCTTTTTCTCGCCTTCGTGTGAGGTGGAGAGGGGAGAACAGTCAAATCCATTCATTCGAACAATTATCTCAACCGTTAACTTTCTCACGAGATATTATTAGTACTACGAAAATCAATAGCGGTGTAAGAAAGAATTTCTTCCTAATCTTAATGATCGATTGTTCCATTTCGAGGAACCAGTGACCGTTAAAAAATAACGAATGAATTCGCTCTTCGATTGTCACTTGATCTCGTCCAATCTCAGATAAGATATCAGCACCGGTTACTTGATATGCGTGGTAAACGTTAACAGTTTCTGAAAAAATTTCGTTAAATTTCTTTCGAAAAATTAATAGTCGAGAAATTTTGCATAAAATTCGCAAATCCTCAGGATTCAGTTTCTTACGTCTTTTTGATGAGCTATAACCGTTAAAAAAATTGCTCCACTAGTAAAAAAGCCAGTATAAGTGTATAGATATTATTCAATAAAACTTTACACGTTGTTACATAATTTTGAGCGCCTGAACACGTACGAAAATTTTTAATAGAAAATCCTAAAGAATTCTGTAGGAATTTCTATAGAACTTCTATTGGATTTTCTATACGTTTTTTACCGTTTCTATTGCCATGTTCGATAGAGAATATTATATAGAAAAATGTCAGTAGAACAAATAAAGTCAATAGAATTTCATTTTTCTATAGAATTTTTTCGACTCAAATTTTCCAAGTTTTTTTGAGTCATTTTTATTTTCTTCTCTTCAAAAAAATCGAATGAAGAAACTTAGAAAATTTGAGCTGAAAAAATTCTATAGACAACGAAATTCTATAAACTTTTTCTATAGAATTTCCTATCGAACACGTTAAACGAAACGGCAAAAAACGTATAGAAAATTCAACAGAAGTCTTATAGAATGTCTATAGAAATACCTATAGAATTCTTAAGGGTTTTTTCTATTAACAATTTTCGTACGTGAGTGTTGAATGCATGCAACTCAGAGCGGAAAAGAGGGGAGGCAGGCGCTTGTAGTATGTACTGCGCGTAGGTACACGCTGACTCTGAGTATGGAAAGTGGGGAGAAGTGTGAAAGCGCGGAATACAATTTTCAAATAAAGATTCCCAGCAAATTTCCTCCCCAATCAAATGAATAAAAATTTTCTCAAGAAATCCTCTGAATTACTTTTTATTATTGAAAAATTTGAGAATATAAATTTCGCGATGGAAATAACTCGGAGAATTTAGTATAACCACTCATTTCATGAATTTATATCCAAAAATTGTTCCCATTTTTTATTTTCTTTGTAAACGTTCAGTTTTCATAGATTTGCAATATGATTGGATAAATTCTGAAGCTGATGAACGATGAGAGGAGAGTTGATGGATCGTGGAGTGGGGATGTACAGTGCATGCGATGTGAGTCACAGTGTACCGCATGCTCGCTAGGAGAGTGAGCAGTGGGGGGTAGAAGCGAAATCATAATCTCCGTTTTAAATGAAGATTTTCATATTTTTTTCTATGAAAATTCATTAGGGTTGGTGCGAAAACAAAAGTTTAGCATAGAAAATCTAGAGAGAATCAATACGGTGGTTTTTTTGAGTTTTTACGAACATTTTTGATTGGAATATATCCACGTGGGTCCTCCACTCATTATCCCTCTCCCATTCCCACTCAATTCGTAAACATTCGCGGCTTTTATAAGCGGGCCCCGCAATCTTGCTAGAGCCTATACGAATTCTACAGCCGAACTACGTGGTCATTACTACGTTGAAGTTTTGTGAAGTGACAAGAGTCGTGACAGTGAACAAAAATGGATATCAGGAAGTGTGAGAATCTGCTGGAGGCTGCTCAGAGACCTCTCTCACCTGAGGGTATGGAAGTGGCAAGAATATTGATGGAAGCTTCAATTCGAAAACGTTTCCATTCAACATGTGTTCCAATCATCCAATCACCTGAGAAGACTCCTACAGTAAAGCAGGCTAGGATGGACTCCACCAAAAGCACTCAGCCAATGGACTTGAGCATCAAACCATCTGTCAACAGTAGGACTTTTGATGATGAGACTCATGAGGATGTTATTGAGATCTTGGCTTCGCCGTTGTCCACTCCGGACATAGAGCAGAATTCTGGAGTCATTTCAGAGTCAAGGAATGTTGAGATGCCTGAGCAGACTCAGAAAATTGCTAACTCTATTCGGACTGGAGACATGGATGGGTCCATGACAACTATTAAAGTTGAGGTTCCATGTACAGAGCTAGCAACCGGGAGGGTTGATTCTCCAGTGGGACCCTCATCACAGCCAGTCGCTCAAGTGCCTGAGTCTCCGGAAAGCCCGCCCCCAGGACCAAATACTGGGGTGCCTCCAAAGTTGCCAATGAAATGGATTATATCGCGTACAGTTAAGGTAGATAGGAATTTCCACGTCCAAGTTCCAACGAACGTCAATACTGCCAATTCACCACCCACACCGGTGTTCCTTCCAATGGCTTGGAGAAAGATACTCCCAAAAAATATTCTGGGACTGGAGGAAACGATTCGTCGAGTTGCAGTACGACATCCACGCAACGGGTCCTTCATGATGCATGCTGGAGTGCGAGCTAGGCTGATTGTCTGTGAGCACGGTCATCTTCATTTCATCCCCGAACCAATAACTCGAGAGGCGAAACGCTTAGGACAACTTCAGCTTATTTATCAATAGGTAAATTTGAACTTCATAACTATAATATTTTTCCAATTATTTCAATGATTTTCAATGCAACGTCCCGTTTTTCTGAGCATTCTATACTTATTTGGGATAATACCATCTATTCTATTTTTAATGAAATTGCAATCAGCTAAAATGAAAATTGAAGAGGTAATATACGTACGAAATTTTTTTATAGAAAACCCTAAAGAATTCTATAGGAATTTCTATGAAACTTCTATTGAATTTTCTATGTGTTTATTGCCGTTTCTATGAACATGTTCTATAAGAAATATTATATTGAAAAAAAAGTCTATACAGTGTCATTACTCTATAGAATTTTTTCGGTTCTAATTTTCTAAGTTTTTGTTTGATTTTCTTGAAGAGGAGGAAATAAAAATTATCGAACAAACTTAGAAAATTTGAGGCAAAAAACTCTATAGAAAAATCTATCGAATTTTTCTATATATATAATATTTCTTATAGAACATGTCAATAGAAACGACAATAAACGTATAGAAAATTCAATAGAAGTTCTATAGAAATTCCCATAGAATTTTTTAGAGTTTTCTATTAGAAATTTTTGTTCGTGTGCCTATTGTGATTTTTATTTCTCCTCAAATAGTTTTTTCAATTTTGTGTAATTCTTTCTGTTGCAGATATTAGCCTGATGAGCTATTCTCATTCCATTGGATTTCTCGGATAATCCAATTGCCAACACGAGTCAGCAACTTTTTTCAACTACATACAGTACTTTGACATTCAGTGTTTTTCAATAAAAATTTCTGTATCCACGTTGCATATAAATATTCTGAGATGTAATTTTTTTATCGTTGTTTTGAAATGAATAAACGAAGAAGAAGAAACAGAATGGATCAGAGAAAAAATATTTGAGTTTTGTTTATTCGAGGTGTCAGATTCTATTCACCCATTATCCTTCCTTCCGACTTCTCTCTCGTTCCGTAAACATCACTATTTGAATATACCTCAGTGCGTCATTGTACTATCGAAAATGAAAATTTCACCATAAGAAGCCAATTCATTTGGTCCAGCAGACTAGTTCCAAACGTTGTCGGTGACACATGCAAGTGATAGGTTCAACACTCAGTGAAATTCAAAGTGAGAAAAAGTGTACTATGGAGAGTGTAAGTGTCTAATATTCCTACGTTTGTAGAGAATTATCTAGGATTCTTTTGGATATCAATTTAATTTATTTTCTATCAATTTGCATCGTTATAGAAGATGTTAGACGTCAATGATAATGTTGAATGTCGTGAAAAGGAGAATTCAATCTTGAGGAAGATATTGGAAGGGAAGATGAACAAGCATGAGTATGAGACACATCTTCTTACGAATGGGAGACGTGTAGACTCAACTTCATCTCCATCTGTCACACTAACAAGTGTAATGAAAGGTGAAATTTAAAAATCAAATATCGATATTTTTCAAAACCTAGCTATCAAAACCGAAGGAAGGATTATGGAAAAACTATCAAATTCATGAGAAAACGATATTGACTATCTGTTGAACGTGTTCTGTAAATTCTGTTAGTTTTGCCTCATTTCTGTTGAGATTTTTCCATAGAAATATTCCTGACTGCAAACATTTCAAGATTTTTCTTTCAATTTTCAATGAGAAGCGATTTCAAATGGTGTGAAAGGAATAAAAAAGAGAAGTTGTGTAAAAATCAAATTCTATAGATTTTTCCATAAAATAAATTCTAGTGAAGATTTTCTACTAAGAAATAAATGAATGGATGCATTGAAAAGATGTGAAAATTTTCCATAGAATCGTTAGAAGTAATAGAATATCAAATAGAAGTTCGATTAAAGTTTACACGATTTTACTGAATTTGCACCGTTTTTTGAACAAATTTTCCTCATCATTGTGTGTGACAATCTTCGTTGTTCGTCTAGATGCATCTCAAGCGATAGGAGGAGTATTTTTGGAGAAAGTTCTACGAGTGAGGATTGCTCGAGACTCGGAGTTTAAGAGGTCACATCCGAAACACCTCATGGTTCAAACTAAGAGACGTGATGCCGTATCACGATGGCTGGAACAGGAGGAACATCCCTCTATGTTGGTGAAACATCTCAAACAACGGAAAACCATGGAGTTCAAAGTGAAGCTAAATCTGTTTTAGATTAATGAAAAAAGTTCCTTACATGTTCTTGTATAAATAAAAGTAACAATTGATTATTAGTCCTTTTCGCACTTACTTTCCCTACGGATTTATGGAATCGAATTAGTGTTAACAATTTCAATATTTATTATCCGTCACTCAGCGAGAAATTCATCACATCACCAATATCTATTCTATTTTCAATCTAGCCAAAACGTTAAGGTTAAGGAGAATTCGAAAAACTGTAAAAAAAANGGCAGTATTCCCCCACTTCTCACTCGCGAAAATTTTCGGTAAAAGTACCTTTGAAGATGATGAATCCAGACTGATTCATATCTGTAACGGTCAACTGTTCCTAGAAATCGATTTATCTAAAGAATTCAACTGAAATTTGCTTATCTAATACCCTCGCGTGGGAACTGACAGATACTGGACGTACAACATTCTTTCAAATTCTTGGATGGAATTTTAGCATTGATGGGGGGTAACGAGCCTATAAATAAGCTCGAGATATTTCACGATTTGTCAGTGTTGCTTCATTACTTGGATAAGATGGAAACTGAGAGAGTGATCGAGATTCTCGAGTATGCATACAAAAATGCATCCCTATATGAAACACAGCGATAGATGGACTGGTGTGGTCATTATATTAAACTCTATGGAAAAGTTCTGAAAAAAGTAAATCTTTCAGTGGGAGAAAAGAATAAAGTCCAAGCCACAATTGCAACAATCGAATATTATCTAGAGAAATTTAGATACAAGCAGCATCGAGGAGGCAGACTAGATCCATTCCCACACAGTGTGAAGCTCACAGAACGAGTACGATGCAAGGATTTACAATCTGTCTTTCAGGGGCGAATTCGTACTGGTACCATAGTGAATCTCCATCATAAAGATCCATTGAAATTCCTTTAGGATGCAAAAAAACTGGCGACTGTGCGGTTAAAAAATGTGCTTGAAAGTGCTGGAAATATGAAAGTGAATTCTATCTTAGCTTGNTTTGAAATTCCTTAAGGATGCAAAAAAACTGGCGACTGTGTGGTTAAAAAATGTGCTTGAAAGTGCTGGAAATATGAAAGTGAATTCTATCTTAGCTTGTAAATTTGAAGTCAAAAGAGATGAGGAATTAGTTCAAGAGACAAAGTTTTTCAACACGAGAAATGAAATTATTTTACCAGACACAGACATTGGAGACTGGTTCGAAGTCAATGTTATAGAATGTTTATTGACAAAAATTGAAGATTTCCAAGAGCGAGATTCCGGTTGGAATCTAGTTGAGGTAATTCATCTAGTCATCAATATGAATCGGTATATACCATTAGCTGCTGGCATTTCAACCTATACTGAGCTACCTCATGATATACAGTGCAAGAAAGCTGTTGTCAATCTAAAGAATTCAGACGAATTCTGTTTTTTATGGTCGGTCATAGCTGCTCTTCATCCAGTCAATACTAACAAGTGTGTGACGAGCTCCTATCCACATTATTCAACCGCTAAAATTCCAAATACTAATGTTAAATTGGACTACAGAAATCTTCAATTTCCAATTGCTCTAAATGATGTTGCAAAGTTTGAGAGCAAAAATGGATTATCCATCAATGTATATGGAATCGAAGGGGCAAGTGATGATGAAAATAGCCAAATCGTACCGTTTCATCTCAGTTCTGTGAAGTCAGAGAGACCTACAATTCATCTACTTCTGTTTTGTTCATCGATTCACGTTGCAGGTGATATCCAGCCAATCTATCATTTCGCATGGATTCGTGATCTCTCTCGACTTGTGAGTGCTCAAATTTCCAGTCATGCACATCGTACATGGTTGTGCGATCGTTGTTTATGTCATTTTCAAGAAAAAAGGGGTTATGAAAGGCATCAGCAGGATTGTTTTGCTATAAATCATTGTAAAACTGTGCTACCAAGGGAAGGTGAAAATCTGCTGAGCTTTAAGAATTATAAATACAAAGAGACTGTACCATTTGTCATTTATGCTGATCTGGAATGTATTCTAGAGTCAATAAATGGGGATGATAATGGAAATGAAGATGGAATGTTACGTCAAAAACACATTCCTCACAGTGTAGCCTTTTATCTAAAGTGCTCTTTTAATGATGATCTGTCTAAATTTAAACTCAAACGAGATCCTCAGTGTATCAAGTGGCTCGTAGAGGAATTACAGGATATTGGCTTGATGGTGAATGATTACTTGAGAACAGTGATCCCGATGGAAAAACTGAGTATTGAAAGAGAGCAAGAGTTTCAAAGTGCAGAAGTGTGTCACATTTGTGAAAAGTCGTTCATAAGTACAGATGTCAAGCATCGAGATCATTGTCATTTTACTGGCAGTTATCGTGGTGCCGCTCATGCTGGATGTAACTTAAATTATAAAAATTCACATGATATACCAGTTATATTTCATAATCTCTCTGGTTATGATGCACATTTCCTGATAAAAGACCTAGCGAGAGATTTCAGTGGAGCTATTGAGTTACTCCCAATAAATAAAGAAAAGTACATTTCCTTCAGAAAGCATATTCCGGGAACGAAAGTTTATTTGAGATTCATTGACTCTTTCCGATTCATGGCTAGTAGTTTAGAAAAATTAGCATCCTATTTATCTGATAGTGATAAACAGATCACGCGTCGATACTATAATAATGATGAAGAAAAATTTAGTTTGTTGATGAGGAAAGGAGTCTTCCCCTATGAATATGTAAATAGTTGGGAAAGGTTAGAAGAATTGAATTTACCAGAAAAAGATTATTTTCATTCCACACTTAAAAATCAAGGGATTTCTGATGAAGATTATGCTCATGCTCATCAGGTCTGGATGACATTCAAACTTTCAACGTTAGGTGAATATTCAGATTTATATTTGCAAACCGATGTTTTACTCTTGGTTGATATTTTCGAGAATTTCAGAAAAAGTTGTACCTCTGTTTACCAGTTAGATCCTCTACATTATTACACTGCACCAGGTTTAGCTTTCGATGCAATGTTGAAGTGTACTAATGTAGAAATAGAACTATTTACTGATGTGGAAAAACTCTTATTCATCGAGAAGGGTATACGAGGGGGTGTAGCTCAGTGTGTGAATCGATATGCTCATGCTAATAATCGATATATGGATAATTTTGAGGCAGATAAACCGGAATCGTATTTAATGTATTACGATGTGAATAATCTGTATGGTGCGGCAATGAGTCGACATCTGCCATATGGATCCTTTGAGTGGGTTGATCTTAACGAAGAATTTGACGTTCTTAAAATTTCTGATGATTCTCCAATAGGATATATCTTGGAAGTAGATTTATCATATCCTAGAGAGCTTTATTATTTGCACAGTGATTTACCTTTATGTCCAGAACATTTTGTACCACCCAATCGAAAAAACTCAAAATTAATGACAACTCTTTATGATAAGAAAAAGTATGTAATTCATTATATAAATTTGAAACAATGTTTGAGTCTTGGAATGAAATTAACGCAAATTCACCGGGCGTTGCAATTTAAGCAAGGTGCTTGGCTTAAACCGTATATAGATTTAAATACTGAAAAAAGGAAAGAATCATCAAATGAGTTCGAAAAAAACTTTTTTAAATTAATGAATAATGCAGTTTTTGGAAAAACGATGGAAAATGTTCGAAAACAGAAAGATGTAAAGTTAATTACTAAATGGAGTGGGAGGTATGGAGCAAGAGCTCGAATTGCTCAACCTAATTTTCATAGTAGCGTTATTTTTGATGATGACTTGGTAATCATTCAGTTGAACCGAACTCAGATTACATTCAATAAGCCCATCTACATTGGATTTTCAATTTTAGATTTATCAAAAACTTTTATCTACGATTTTCATTATAATTATGTTAAACAAGTGTTTGGTAATAAGTCAAAATTGATGTATACTGATACAGACAGTCTGTTGTACCATTTCGATGTACCTGATATCTATGAAATTATGAAGCAAAATATCATGAAATTTGATACGTCTGATTATCCCGAAATCAATAAGTATGGAATGCCCAGAAAGAATAAAAAAATTTTAGGATTAATGAAGGATGAATGCAATGGGAGAATTATGACTGAATTCGTAGGCCTCCGAGCTAAATTATACACTTTCAAAATTTTAGGTGAATCAGAAGAAAAGAAGCGAGCGAAGGGTGTGAAAAGTTCAACTTTAAAAACGATCACTTTTGAAGATTACAAGAATTGTCTTTTTAATGAAAAAAAATTAGTAAAAACACAATATTTAATTCAAAGCAAGAAGCATGATGTGTATACAGTGAAACAAAGCAAATTAGCATTAAGTTTTGATGATGATAAGAGGGTAATTGTACCTGGCAAAACAGACACTCGACCTTATGGATATGATGAATAAAAAAAGACGTTGAATATTTATACATTTTGTTGTTGGTGTTTTTATTCATAAAAATTATTACAAATCATTGGTATTAATCCAGCTATTATGTGTGCTATCGAAACCCAACCATTTAACATATTCCTTCTTTCCCCTCTTTTTCAACACTTTCTCCACTAGATAAACGTCTGGGTACTTCACTTTCAGCAGTTCTTCTTGGTAGAAGCCTCCTTCCACTAGTTCATTTCTAATGTCCATCAGTTTGTAAGTAACGGGATCGGTCCTCTGCACTTTCCTGATTGTAAAGATTTCTGTTGTCCAGATGGGTGTATATCCTTTTTCAAAGATGGTTTTATGTTTGCTGATACGCACTTTATCACCGACTTTGAACTTCATCGCTCTTTTGACATTCTTCTTCAATTTTCTATAGACATGCTCGAGTAAAAATTTTTCATTCTTGCTGGTTACATCCTTTGGTTTTATCTTGATAGTGCTGTGTTTTGTATTATTATATGTTGATACTAAATTGTCTACACTATTTATCCACTTGTGAGTTCCATTCAAAGAAAATTGCTTCCACATTTTATTTTTCAAAGTACGATTGAAACGTTCACAAATGGACGCTTTGAGGTTGCTAAACGTAGAATATAATGTTATACCATAATCTTTCATCAAAGCTTGGAAATTCTTGTTGTAGAACTCTTTACCTTGATCTACATGCAGTTTCTGAGGCACACGACCACTCCTCAGAATAGAATCCATAGCACTCGTGACATTTGAACCAGTTTTTGTCTTGATTGGTATAGCCCATACATACTTAGAAAAGATGTCGATAACTGTCAAGAGATATTTATACCCCTTATTTGTATGTGCATAAGCTCTCATATCCACAAGATCAGCTTGCCAAGTCTCATTCAACCCTCTGATATCCACATGACGACGAACGTAATTCCTTCGAGCTGGTTTATGGAGCTCCTCCACTACCCTAGCCTTCTTTATATCCATGAGGTTATTCTATTATTTTCTCTCTGCCCTCGATGCAACTATCTCCTGCCTCTGCTTCCTCACAGTTTCTTTGCCTCTTGACAAATGAGCTCAAACATTATTATCATCTCCTTTAAATCTATCTGACTGCTCTTGCTGCTTTGATGCAGCCATTTTCTTTTTCTGCTTTCTTCTCAACTTTTCTGTCTCTGCTTGGGAAATGAGGTCAGACAGTTGAGATTGGAGAGCTTGAAGAGCTGTATCTAAATTAGTTTTCAATGATATGATTTCTAGTCGAATAGGCTGAATATTTTGCTCAATAAATATCTTCAAAATTTTCATGGAAACAGCATCGAACTCATATTTAGCATCAGCTAAATTACATAGTTTTTTGTTATCCATGTCATAGTTTCCATCATGAGTACGTTTGAATCCATCACCTGCAGGACCTCGTCGCCCCGTACAACTTTTAGTGCGACCGTAGGCCCACTGTCGTCCAAACACATCAACGCTCATGATTGAACTGAGAAAATCTTGCATAAACAGAGTCTAATATATAATTTCAGCCTCACGTAACTCTTCGATGATAGAGAAGATTTCATTAGTGTGACTAGTATTACCAGCCGCCTGGGATGCCATGAGTAAACGAAGTCTATCGACTAATTCATTGGGATCATCCCAGTAAATATAATCAAATTTTTTATCCGTAGTTCTCGGTGCAATCATATATTCAGGGAGCAGAGCTGTTCCAGTTTTCTCAGGCAATGATTGGAGCAATGGTGCTATAATATTCTTACATTTTGGAAGAGTACTCCTTTGCTTGATAGGTTTGTCAGATTCATAGCGAGATCGATGAGCACTTGTGCGTTGTATAATTTCAGCATAAGTTTTCTTATCAATTTCAGTTATAAGCTCAGTTTGCAGAGACTTCATAAATATCAATGACATAAGTCCAGGGGTTAATTGATATTGTTCGTCTTGCAATATCATTGTATTATCTTTGAAATTAACGAATGAATTTCCAATTTTCATACCTCCTTTCAAATTCCTCACCCCAAATTCAGTGTCTAGCTCTTTTTCTTTTGCTGTTCCAAATCTACTGAGGAAAGACTGTGCAAGATTTTCTGTGTGAGATGTATTGTCGTCTTCATGTGATGATTCATCAATGGTTTCAAGCGACTGAATTGCTTTTGATGTCTCATTTCCAAGTACTGAACTATCGCTTCCACTCGCTGGAGCTTGCGATGATAATTCTGAACGCCTTGGAGTACTTGAAAAAATCATTGATTGAAGTTCTTTATTGTCCTCATCAGCTGTTTCAAATGCATCATTCTCTTCATCACTATCTCTCGAATTCATCCATGGAACCATTGACAGCTTGTGTTCGGGCCATGTTTTCCCCTTCTTCCCTGATTTTTTTGATTGCGCTTCGACTAATTTTTCTAGTGGTGTAATTACTGGTTCAAATACTTCATTCGCTGTACGTTCTGCTGCATCTTTACCCAATTTTAATGTTCTATGCTTACGACGGATTGCCTCACTTGCTAAAGCAATGTGATGTAAAACGTTCGACTCTTTTTGCAATACCTTGCGATGCATGTTGATCAGTAAACGTTCAAGTCAACACTGTCTTCAATGTTGTCGATCAGTGCTTATTTATGGTTACGAAACAGTCGAAACCTTTCCGATAGCGTCCCCCATTCAATTCACTATCTTTATCAATTACTATAAATCCATATTTGTCCATATTCCAGCAGGTTGAGCATAACTCTTTGAATTGTATACATGACATATCAGTATTCACGTGATGGTCATAAATATGTTTCAAGTTCATTTCATCTTGACGAAAGAGGATCAGAAAATTCGTATTATCACGCACCAAATGTTTTGGGATACGAGCGTAAGTCTGACAGAGATAGAAACAATCTACATGTTGATGGCGCCCCATACAAAAGAATGCTCGCATATTGTCTTGTTTTTCGCAAGCAACATCATCAAAGATTATGATGGAATTGGGATGAGCATCCCCAGGTTTAATCACCTCCTCATGATCGCTGAATGGGAAATATTCAATGACTTTGGTAGATTCCAATAACTGTTTCAAAAACTGATATTTTGGCTGGATTAGCGACTTAGAATAGACGTAAACATTCTCAAATCTCAAACCATTCGGATGAGTAATGAGCGCGAACAGAACATTTGTTTTGCCACAGTTTGAGGGGCCACATATGACTGCACGCACACTATTCGGTAGAAGAATTCTATGTCGATTGTTTCCCCCACCCTTCTTTTGCTGAACTATTTGATCAAAATTGATGACAGGGAGTTTCACATTCTGCTTCTTGAACTTCATCTTGACAACTGCCTCAGCAGCTATAAATACGCGGTATTTATATGATTTCACTCAGTCGTTGATAAACCATGGCAACGTGCAAACGTAAGAAAGAGTCAAGTGGTAAAGGGTTTCTGAATAAGGTGATTAATAAATTGCCAGTGGAATTACATGTACCAGGTTATCAGTACTGTGGACCAGGAACGAAATTAGCAAAACGATTGAATCGTGGTGATCGTGGGATAAATCCTCTTGACGAGGCCTGTAAGGAGCACGATATCGCCTACTCTCAGAGCAAAGATAATTTGCCTGCTAGACATAAAGCTGATAGCATTTTAGAAGAGCAAGCTTGGAGTCGAGTGTTGGCAAAGGACGCTGGTCTTGCAGAAAAAGCAGTAGCTTGGGGCGTGGCAAACACCATGAAGGTTAAGAGGAAACTTGGTATGGGTGCACGCAGGAAGAGAAACGTTGACACAAAAAAGAAAAATAGAAAGAGAACTGGAAAGTATCATAAGCTAAAGAAAGGGAATGGACGGGTTCAAAAGAGGAAAATTGGAAAGGGTAGCAAGCGAAAGAAGAAGAAGACGAAGAAGATCCCATTGCGTCAGATTATTGATGCTTCTAAAGCCTCGATGCTCCCAGGAGTAGGTGCAGTGAAAACAGCGTTGAAGGGTGCACGTCAGGGTGTAAAACATCCTGGAGGAAAAAGGGGAATTCGTCCCTTGCCTCGTATTCTCCCTATTCCTATGAAAACCGGTGGAATTTTGCCTGCTTTCCTCATACCTCTCTTTGCAGGACTTAGTGCTACAGGCGCTTTGGCTGGAGGTGCTGCAGGTATTGCAAAAGCTGTCAATGATGCTAAGGCTGCTAGGGAAACCCTTCAAGAGAGCAAGCGACATAATCGTAGCATGGAAGATATTGCTCTTGGCAAGGGTTTGTATTTGAAGCCCTATAAGCAAGGTTTAGGACTCCATTTGAGTCCAAAAAACTTGTAAAACTACCACACCGAGCGCTCACTGATATGGATATACTGAAATTTGCTAAAGCAATGAAAATTCAACATTTTCGAGGTGTGTATATGAGGAACGATATGCCGAAGAATGGTCCTCGAAAGCATGAGTCTGCTGTTGTAAATCTCGATGATAGTGAGGGACCTGGCACTCACTGGGTTGCTTATACAAAGAAGAATAAAGATATAAACTATTTCGATAGTTTTGGCAACTTACGTCCACCTCAAGATTTAGTAAATTATTTCGGTGCTGGTAGTATAGTAAAATACAATTATAAAAATTATCAAGACTATGATACAGTGATTTGCGGACATTTATGTTTGAAATTTCTCTCAGGAGAACTGTTATAAAACTACAATCATACCCAGCGATAGATCATTTCAACGCTAACCGTCATGGGTGACTCTTTCACATTAACATTGTCAGGTACATCCTCTGTGCTGGAGGCATACTATTTTCCACCTATTGAATTATCACCGTTGAAAACCTTTAGGGTAGGGCTTGTATCATTTTTAACATACAATTCGATCCCTAACATTGACAAGGGGCATAAT
>NW_021680991.1:179207-179502 GCF_001412515.2 Diachasma alloeum
TCTCTCTGTCTCTCTGTCTCTCTCTCTCTCTGTCTCTCTGTCTCTCTTTCTCTCTGTCTCTCTGTCTCTCTGTCTCTCTGTCTCTCTGTCTCTCTGTCTCTCTGTCTCTCTGTATCTCTGTCTCTCTGTCTCTCTGTCTGTCCGTCTCTCTGTCTCTCTGTCTCTCTGTCTCTCTGTCTCTCTGTCTCTCTGTCTCTCTGTCTCTCTGTCTCTCTGTCACTCTGCCACTCTGTCTCTCTGTCACTCTGTCTCTCTGTCTCTCTGTCTCTCTGTATCTCTGTCTCTCTCTCTCTCT
>NW_021680991.1:179855-206423 GCF_001412515.2 Diachasma alloeum
TCTCTCTCTCTCTCTCTCTCCCCCTCTCTTCCTCTCTCTCTCTCCCTCTCCCTGTCTCTCTCTCCCTCTCTCTTCCTCTCTCCCTCTCTTTCTATACATAAATACCCTGGAGTTCCGCAGGTGACGAATTCGCCTGGAATTTCGTCACAGTTTACGGGAAAAACCTAGAATCCCAACTCTCGGGTTGGTCAGTCAGGCCTCTCCGTGTTTCCTGATTTTTTTGTAGTATCGTGGAGTGCCCCCTAAGTTATTTCAATACCCAAATCTCTGTAGGCTCCATTTACTCAGTCGAATTTTTTTTCCGCTGAAAAACTCGAAAATTTTCTACCTGATTCGAGTATTTTTCTCACTTGAATCTAGTATTTCTCCTACTTGAATCAAGTATCTTTCTACTTGGATCAATTTACAGTACTCGAATCAAATCGACTTTCCGGATTGAATCAATCCTCTAAAGATTTTGGCTATCTTTCACTGCTAGATGAAAATAGATAAATGAATTGAAGAAAAATTGGAAACTTATCGACGAGGAATTTTTGTGCAGCAATCTCCATAAATAAGTGGGATACACTAATCGATTTTTTCTATACATTTATATGGAATGTTTCTGTTGAAAAACAGAGAACCTGAAAAATACCCTGATGGATCAAACCCAGAGTTAACCCAGACTAAACTTCCCAGAGATTACCCAGACTCAACTTTCGAGGAATTTTCCAGAGTTTCTCTCTCTTTTCTCTGGATTTCGTCTATACACCTAGAGTTGATTCTGGAGTAACTACGCACATACGAAAAAATTTTATAGAAAAACTAAGCTGATGGATTATGCGGGATTAGGACACAATAAATATAAACACAGTATTAACTAGTCAAAGATTTATTCAGTACAACACGTCACTCGTCTCGCGTCTAGCGTCCAACATGTCTCATACAGGAATGTGTAGCATACACTCCACAACCGGCCTGGGACGAGATCTGCGCATGCGCTCGATATATATGAGGACCGGAGCTGGAGCCATATTCCAACACTCCCTCCCAACTGCTTCTGTGTCCTCCTTTATAAAAAGGTTATCATCAAATTTACGTACTTTTCTTCCCTAAACAGTCAGAAAAACAATAATTAGATATTCACATTCATTATTTTGTCAACTTGGCGCTTGTGTAATTCAAACGCCAGAGGTTTGGTAAACACGTCAGCCAATTGATCTCTGGAACTTATCCAGTTTACTTTGATCAAATTGAGTTTCACACATTCTTTAATGTGATGGGCTTTGACATCGATAATTTCTCAAATTATTTCCCCCACTAATCTCAGCACTACTCGTCGCTGCCTCATTATCGCATGACAATGTCATAGGCAACTGGGGTGGAAATATTAATTTCAGAGGATTGAAAATAGATCACATCTCTTAACTCGCTTCGCTCATCACAACATATTCTGCTTGTCAACTAGATAGAACTACATACGACTGTTTATGAGTTCTCCAAATAATTGAATCACCAAACAGTTTAATCACAAAACCACACGTAGTCAATGGTCCTTTGCAATCAGCAAAACTAGCATCTGAGTATGCTTCAATCACATCAGTCTCACCAGTGTATCTTAGACCTAAAGCAGAAGTAGTTCTCAAATACCTCAGTACTCTCTTCACCGTTTTCCAATCCTCATCGGTTGGACTCACCTGGTGTCTGCTCAACACATTGACCGCGTAGGAAATGTTTGGTCTAGTCGTTCCTGCTAGATATAGTAAGCTACCTACTACTCTGTATGGACAATTCATTCTCTCATCAGTCATAACATAGATCTCCCCGCACTGTCTGATTCTCTCAGTTTGCGCTCATGATTAGATGCTTGTGGTTAACATTGGAGTTCTTTGAAGATGTGAATTTTCAAACCCGTATTTAATTAGTAATTCCTGAACGTATCTTTCCTGACTCAATTTTAATATTCTGTTCTCTCGATCTCGTTTAATAGATATATTTAAAAATTCTTTTGGCTCACCTAGGACAGTCATTTCAAATTCAGAGTTCAGTGCTGATTTAACCTCATCCAGCTTAAATTTGTCATTACTCGCCACAATAATATCATCTACATATAATAATAAAATCAAGAATTTATCCTCATGACTCCACGTAAATAAGTAAGGCTCTAGATCAGAGTTAACAATTCCTACACCAAATGCTACTTCAGTGAATTTCTTGTTCCATCGTTTCGGACTAATTCGAAGTCCATATAGAGACTTCTCTAACTTACACACTTTAGTTTCCCTTTCCAGATTAGAATATGGAGTCCCTTCAGGGATTTTCATGTAAATTTCCTCGTCAATCTCACCATTCAAAAATGCAGTGTTAACGTCCAATTGACATGTATCTAAATTGTATTTATTGATTATAGCAAATACTGCCCTGACCAAGCTCATTCTGGATACTGGAGCATAAGTTTCTCTTAGTTCGTAGACATTTCGATCTTTAAAACCTCGAATGACTAATCTAGCTTTATGACGGGTCTCGCCAGTCGCTTCTAACTTGCGTTTAAAGATCGATGTTGAGTCAATTATACATCGCTCGAACCCTTATCAAAACCTACAAACCAATCCTCCTTGTTGATCACTTCTGGAACTTCTGGGACATCTCTGATCTCACATCTCTTGTACTTATCACCATAAACCTTTTTCTCATTAAACCTGACATGTCTACTTTCATAGAATTTACCTTCTTCTGGTTTCAGCAATATGTATCCTGTTTGAATGTAAACATCCAGAATACCTCTCACACCTATTGCCCTAAATTTAGGTCCTACTTTTCTCCGAACTTTCATGTACGCTAAACAGCCAAATCTCTTTATCTGATTAATATCAAAACTATGTTTCGGTGCAAACTCTTCTAATGAAGTTTTCATTTCATTGGATTTCTGAGGTGTTCGATTATACGCGTATACAGCGGCAGACAGGGTCAAATCTCACATGTTCTCTCGCAATTTCGCGTCAAACGTATAGGTACGGACCTTTTTCTGGATTGTCTGCTTGTATCTTTCTGAGACGCCATTATGTTCCGGAGTGTCAGGACTCTCCAGTTGTAATTCCGCACCTACTCTTTTTAATACCTCAACTGTATGTCCTACGGTAAATTCTGTCCCTTGATCTGACCTACGATAACAGACTTTCGCGTCGTAACCAACAAGTTTCTACAACTCCTGATAAACATTTCAAAACACCGACCTGTTTCACTCTTCGCTCTCATCGGGTATGCCATTGCAAATCTCGATTTATCGTCAATGAAGCCTGATATAACCCTGTATCCTTTCGGAATGTGGTTGGAGATATTGGCCCCATTACGTCAGAGTGTATTTACTTGCAAAGGTTCTGTTGCCCGACTTCTTATTTTGGGGAATGCCAATCTGTTAAATTTAGAAGCTAAACAAACCTCACAATCCATTATTAACTCGTCAAAAATCACGTCTCTTAATTCTTTGTTATCCGGGAATTTTAATTGAATAGCTTTGAGGTATGCTATTGATGCATGACCAAACCTAGCGTGCCACAGTAAAGCTTTATGATTATTACTACGAAGTTTGTCGTTACCATTCACAAACGTATCAAAAATCTCGTCACTTTCGTAAAGATTCACCTGGTCTGCATTATTTACTTTTCGATCCCAAATTGAGAAATCAATGTTTGAGTGTATGAATGGATCTGAAGTTGTTTTAGGGTTTTCTATACTACTAAGATTTTTATCTCGTCCAACTTCAGATTGTTTACTCTCTATCGCCTCGGTTGATAATTCTACCATTTGCTCGCCATCCTCAATTGGACTTTCCTTATCCGAAACTTCTTCATCAAGTTTAGCTGTGACACTACGCGTCCTATATTTTCTTATCTCTATTTAACCGCCGACCATATTAGCTATAACTCGTCTAGTTGTATTCGTTTGGAATTGTTTACTAACCTTACTATACTTATTTATTTCCAAATCTATAATCCAATATGGCTTTCTATATACACCGGAGATAAATAATTCATTAGAATCTGGGTTAAAAATGTCTATTCTTTCATCATCCAGATAAATTCCAAGACCCATTTCTGCGAGACGTCTTAATGACAGTAAGTTAGCTTGAAGAGCATCAGCAAATATAACCTCGTCTATCGCAAATTTCTTTCCATTTAACAATTCGATTTCTACCTGACCTACTCCCTCCGTTTTCAAGTCCGCATTTTCATTTTTATTAGCACATTTAATCACACCCTTAGTTTGCTCGTCAGTCGACTTGAATATTAGCTTCGAATTTGTTAAATGCTCAGTACCACCGGAATCTGCTAGAAATTTAGTGATAAACTTATTTTTCTGGATATTTAAACCCACATGCATTGCCTGACCTACACATGATTCATCGTTCACTTCTATGTATTCTTCTGAACAATTCAATATTTGCTTACCCTTCTCCTTGTTATCTGCTCCTGAGGTTTTGGTTGAGTCTTCCTTACTGGCCTTTGTATTGACTTTGGACTTAGAATGCCTGTTATCTCCCCTGCCCATTTGCTTATCATATCTACACCTTTTGACACTTCTTGAGTCATTCGCATAATCTGACCTTCTCTTCAGTGACCTAATTGCACGCCCAGATCCACGAAAAACTCTACCCCGCGAAGTGTTATTTTTAGCATCTAATTTTGACTTGTATGCCTCACCTGATTTTGGCCACTCGATGCTGGTATGACTATATTCCTTGCTACGATAGCAAAGTTTTCCCTTTCCTTTACCTGAACAGAATCGACCAACATGACCAAAGCCTCCACACTCGAAACATCTCACACCTTGAGCTGCAAAGTTCGCAGTTCTCAACGCACCGATGTCTGGTTCATCTTGTTTCCTGATTGCTTCTTCCTGCCTCATAACAGTTTTTAATTGATCATATGTCAAGGGTGTCTTATTTTCTATTTTAGCTGAGGACTGTAACAACTGTACCATTGGCACAGACTTAATAATAGCATTATTGAACGCGTCTCTTTTCTCATTTTCAGACAAAGGGGTGGCATCAGGTGAATTTTTTGTAATTACGAACAGCTTCTTCAAATTTATCGGAAAACTCACCAGCTATACATTTAGTGATATCATATCTCATGCTTGTAATTTCCAGCCTTACAGAGGCTGAGGAAATGTTGTTCTCATATTTTTTCTTGATTTCTTTGAGTTTGTTTAATATTCCAACAGGATCTTGCATTAATACTACTTTAGAATAATAATCTTCATTTATGTGATTAATTAATATATCTCTCACTTCGAATTTATGCTCATCCAAAGTCTTTTGATCTCCTCTAAATTTTACACTACTATCTATAACATGTAATAGATGTAATACATGCTGATCTTTTCTCCACGTCCTCGTCATTATCGTCGACCTCGTCGCCCTTACCATTCTCTTGAATTTTCTCACCCCCGTCCATGCTCTCCACATCATCACTTTTCTCACTGACCTCAGTAGTAATTGGTGGATCTTCCTCATAAACTTCAGGCATGATGGGAGGTGTATTGGTTAGAAGCTTATCTTCATATCATTTTGTCAGTGCTATCGACTGATTTTCCGATATCATGTTTTTACCTGTTAAAATTAATTTAGTTTATGATTTATTAATTATAATTTTATGAGAATTATCTGATTTGCTTCGCTGCTAACAAGATGAACACAATCATTGTCAGCATTAGAGCTTTGAACACAAATTAGAAATGTACACAAGGCTAATTTATGCCCAAAAAGGTCGATCAGTTTCAGGCGTCGTACGGTCAAACGTGCTACCGCCAATCAACCGTATGGAATCAACCGTATGCATTTCTCAGCTCTTTCTCATTCTGAACTCTTGTCAACTCACATCGACTCACATTAACTCACGTCAACTTATAACACTTCATCTTGTGAGTTTTCATTAATAGAGTTTCCTTTATCACCTCGAGAACAACATTCTCTCCTCTGTGAAACTCATCGAATCCGAAGGAAGTAGTCAAATTCCTCCACAATTCCCACAAATCGTCACCTGTGGTAATTTTTGATCAACTTAATGATTACGATTCAATTTCACACTGAGGTGTAGGTTAATTCATATTTTCTTTTCCTCGTCGGGTTTGGTTGGAAACACGTGCTCTCATGCATGAGCACTATTTTATGTATTACTATGCATCGCCATTCCAATGGACTCTACTTTATATGTTATATGTGCGTCACCATCTCAGTGGGCTCTACTTTATGTATTACTCCGCGCCGCCGTTCCAGCGACGCACCCACCACGCCAACCGACCCCCCTTACCGCTCGTCCCCCGTCAAATTACTTATCTTTATTTTTAATGTTTTTCAGCTCACCAACTCTCCTGGCTCATTCACATATACAAGAAAAACTTGATCCACGTAATTGTTTTAATTTAATTTTTCACAACTTTCAATTGACTTTTATTTAGGCTTCTAACGAAAATTGTTTTAGACGCGTTGGTTACTCATGATTGTCGGCCATTTTTGTGTGTCCGGTTTACTTGTTGTTCCCGCTAAGCTCTCGGGATGATGCAATTTCCATTGCCATCCTGGATATGCTTGTTTTTCCGATTTTTATGTAAATCACTTTACTTACTCATCATTGTTACTTGTTTTTCTATTTTTCTCGTCTCTCTGGCCTCAACTCACCTCGCTCAAGTCCACGTGGTAATACTGGCTGCCACTTGAGTTTTTCCTTTTCACTTATACACAGTTTATTCACATTTTATTTTATTGCGCACTTGAAGCGTGACCGGGAGCCCATAACCTGATGGATTATGCGGGATTGGGACACAATAAATATACACACAGTATTAACTAGTCAAAGATTTATTCAGTAAAACATGTCACTCATCTCGCGTCTAGCGTCCAACACGTCTCGTACAGGAATGTGTAGCATACACGCCACAACTGGCCTGGGACGAGATCTGCGCAAGCGCACGAACTCGTCCCCTTCTTAGCTTACACAGATACATCTTATACTATTGATAATATATCTGAGACCAGAAGGTGGAGCCATATTCCAACATAAGCAAATTAGCAAAGAAATTCTATTGAAATTCTATTCGAAAATATTTTGTAGAAAAAAATCAATAGAAAATTGGTTTTTCTATACAACTTTTTCTATTGGGATATTTTCTATAGAAATTTCTCGAGGTAAAATTTCTAAGTTTTTTCATCATACCATGTTTATTCTTTTCTTATTTGAAAAACAAGTAAAAAAAACTTTAAAAATTTATTTCGAGAAAATAAACCGAGAGAACCGAGAGTTCTTGTTTAAATTTCGTGCTGAGTCTAGGTTTTCTTTAGGGTTTTGGGGGAAAACCGAGTTCTTTTTCAACATTAGGGATGTTCTAATGTAAGATGTAAAGATGTTTTTCATTTTTTTCCCTCCTTATTTATCGCTCACTTCAAATCACTATTTGACGCCAACTTCGCCTGATCTACCGTTTCCGTAAAGGAACTCTCTGGCCTTATTCATTTATGATGGAGTAGGAATCAAAAACATCTCTAGAGGCCACCATATGAGATGTACACCCACTATCAAGACATCAGCTGCCTCTTACGCCGTTGGGCAAAGTGTGAAAGCAATTTCTTTAACAAAATCTGCCTGACTATTCGACTCTGAACGACTGTCTGCTCGCTGCTCCTCTTCTGCAATCGGCCTCGCTGAATGGCGTGACTGTGGGACCGACTGTAACTGTAGAAACCTAGAAAAATAAAAACGAGCTATGTGGCCAGCTTTTCCACACTTAAAACAACCATTTTCAATTCTTGACACACCTGGCAACTGATTCTGCGATTGCGAATGCTGGAAACTCGACTGCCGAACTCCTCCTCGAGTCTGTCCAGAGTAACTTGTGTATGCTGATCCTCTGGCAAAAAAAAATTCCTGTGTATCCTCCTCAGATCCCACTTACTTCCTCGACTCGTCATCCTCTTGAATTTTTATCTTCACCACTTCCGGAGACGGTATTTATCCCTGGTTGTCATCGTTCGACGAAACGAATCGAAAGACAGCGGTAAACACCACAACATCAGGAACGTCACCAAATCCAGGGGCATTCGACTAACCAGCAATTGGTGAACGCTGTCAAAGCTTCTAAATGGAGACGACGTTAGCAGCACTGTCGCTTTGCGCCTGCGCAAACAGATTCAGGTATCTCAATGCCCACGTGTTTGAATCTGAATTGTAACCAGGACAATTTTTTTATTAAATATAAAAAAGTTAACGTCAGTCGATATTTCAGGAATGACTCTGAGATGGTAGAATTAATTCTAGTAGAACTGAGTATTTCAAAAAATCGATGATACTTGAGGAAAAAATTTAATGTTTCATTATTTCCATTATAAACACAGTAACAATAATACAATTAATCATCACAACTAATGATACACTCATTCATATATACACAAACAATGTATAGAAAATATAATAGGTAATAACATATTGTGGGGGCCTAATTAATTTTTGTCTGTTTGTCTGTTCTTCGTGGTGTATTTTTCACTTTTTTCTCGGGCTTGGTCGAAGAGAGAACCTTTCATGTGTGAGGATTTTCTGGTCAAGTGTCTGTTCATTGTCGTACACCATTGAGCAATGAACTCTTGAATGGTAAGCTTTATAGCTTTTTCGTGCAATTCATCTCGATGTTCCAGACATAATACCCAATCTTTAGGTACAGTATTCTTCACCCTCTCCAGTAGAACTCCACTGATTTTTTGACGGTGGCAGACAAGAGGCATTAGTTTATGTAATGCCTTATTAACTTCGAGGAACGTTTTATCGAAAAGCGAATCGTGATTCTGATTAACTTTTGGGCGAACAATTGATATTTGGCAACCACAATTGTTGATAGCTCCCGTTTTCAATAATTGTTTGACGATGTGATCTGCAGCAGAAATCAGAGCAGTATTGCCGGAGACAGAATCGTTAGGATCCTCGTACTCTTTCTCTTCTTCGGGGTTTACGGTATTATCAAACTGTTCGTCAATTTACATTGATAAAGTACCATCATCCTCGTCATTGAGACAATCTTCCAATGTAAAGAGACGATGGCCATCACAAATAGTCTCACAATTGGACCCAATCGATTCCGTACAGCTCAGTTCAGAAATCAAAGAGGATTTGGACGTTCCTCCAAACTGCCAGCAACTTGGGGTAACATTACGCCCCCCATAAGCTCGATATTCTCCGAACTGGTTTTCGAGTGGATCCTGGTTGACGTGTCTTGGAATTAACTGTGAGAAACCTTTCGATTCAAGAAGTTTCCACAGCATTTCAAATGAGCTAAGAGTGACGATCCAGTTCCTCAGCGTTGGCACCGATACTTTCTTCAATGAACTCGGGGAAACGAACTGCATTTTGCGGAGTTTAGCTCTAGCTTTCGCCCAAAACTGAATATGTGGGCTTTCACTCGTGATTATAGATCGATAGGGAGCTTGTGCGGATGCAGGAAGGTGGCCGAAGCTTCAAAGCTTTGGGGATGTCCACAAGTCCAGTTCGGGTGTTTACAGGTCCTAAAAATTATAGTCATGTGTTTCATAACAGTCAAGAATTAGTAAAAAAAAAGAGACATTACAAACATATTTTCATGGTATTTTCGTTATTTATTCAAGTAAACGTGTTACATTAAATTGACAAATTAATATGGAAATCAAATTAATGAAAAATGAATGTAAAAGAGAATTCAATTCAGCATCGGAGCATTAGACGTATTCTGATCTAGGGTTGCTCGCAATCTGCGACGTTCTCCTTAATTTTGAGTGCCAAAAACATCAAATCACCAAAGAACAACCACTGGGGCACGTAAATAAACTCAAAGTCCTCTTTAGCCTTTTTTGTTGATTTGTAGAGGATTTCGAACTTCTCAGCAAGTTCAGCGAATGTTCTCCATGCATCATACGCTGTGAACGAACGAAAAAAGAACAAATGGATGGAAAAATTTCTATAGAGAAGGATTTTCGAAGGATATCTCGGGCTCAGAGGGAGATGCGAATTTTTTTGAGAGACATTTTTTGTAAATAAAAATCCAAGCTGCACGAAAAATGAAGTCTCCATGACAATCCTCGATCTCTCATTAATTCAGTGATATTACTCGAAAACTTGACGATTAGCTGAGTCAATTAATCGTTAAATCGTTTTACAATTCCCAAAAAAAAAGTTGAATTCAGGGCTTTCGTAATTACCTGGCAAAGGAGGGGATTGTGCCATCCCAATGACCCCCCACATCTGCATTGTCTTCGTGTGGAAGCTCATTATCGTCTCCCATGTTACCCATAGTTCTGGGCAATGCTCGACCGAAGATATCAGTTTTTTAATGTCCAAATGCATTTTTTAATCAGAAAATTTATCGGACTCCGCTGATGATGAAATGTTTTTACTCCTGATCAGCAGGGAGGTACGTTGTCTATTGTTTTAGTCACTGCATGTCCGCCGCCATGTCCACGTCGATTATTCATAGTCCACTTCGGCTGTTTGTTACACATTTTATCCCAATAATCGCGAATATTGTTGGCTAAACAATCATTTCGGAACAATCGAAACGAAGAGAGAGAATTATTTTTTAAGGACTCGTCGGGAGAATTGAAAGGTTCAAACTTCGTTTCTGCGGTATCGGTTGAGTCTCACTCCGGTGTCCTAGTGACATCTGGGAGTATCGCGCGTTAAGGAGTGATTTTCAAACAGCTGGGAAATTGTCATCAGAATAATAGGATTTTGGAGATCCTAGAAATTGAAGACAAGTTCCCTTTGTGAAAATGAAGCGAGCACAGAAAAGGCTTCTGATTAAACTTGTACGGGAACGCCCGATACTCTGGAAAAACGGTGTACAACGGTATGGTCACACCAATAGAAAAATTTGGAGTTTGATTGGTCGACATTTCATACCAAAACTCCCAGGTAGTTATTCAATTCATTCACTCTTGGAATAAATCCCTTATTTGAATAACGACGAATTCTCTCAAGGCCTCGATGCATGGACCGCCTTCATAAATCTCCAGCAAAAATATATCAAACAGCGTGACGATCCCGATGCTAAAATTGAGCTAGAAAATGAATGGAAATTCATCGCGGACCTGGATGCAAACGATGATGACACTGCCTCAGAAACATCTTCCATGGGAGAAAATGCACCAAATCCTAGAGAACTCGATTTGGTTGAAGCTGAAGACGACAATCTTTGAAATATATAACTTGTTTTCCCGGATATTAAATCGATAATTTATCAAAATTGATATATTGTGACTACTGAACGACGTTTACGCTAATTGAAGACTTCAATTGACTCTAACGAGAATTTAACAGGGGAAGCAAGAGAATATGAAAGGTAAATTATGTAGGAACTCACCATCAGCTACGTTTGCCAGGATGTCAAGATAGCGAGCGACTTGACTACTCAAAACTTGTGTTGCATATTTTACGCGCATCTTGTTAATTTTCTTAAGATCGATATGTTGGTCAGTAAGCTTGGATAATTGTTTTCTTATCGTATTTGAATTAATATCGATTTCATATGCCTTTTTAATGACTTCAAAGGAAGCAAAAGTTCTCTCAGATCGCGCTGCATTTGCTTTCACGTTGGTCTCTAACAACTTGGTCAATAAGTTGTTTCTCAAGCCCTTAATTAGATGTGGTCCATCGAAAACAGGGATTAATTCAGTCTGGGAAATTTTTATGGTATCTCCTATAATAATGAGGGAAGTAATGTGGGGTGAATAGTCTGGTAGTGAAGTGGCAAAACGAGGTAGGTCAGTTTCATTTGCCGATCAGTTTCCGAAGAATATCTCGCAATTGAAGGAAGATACGAAAATTTTCACGAAAACAGTTTTGTAGATAATAAAAAGAGCTACAAAAAAGATTTGTTTGAAAGGCAGCAATCAACTAAACGGTCGGTCCTACCGATTATCGTCGAGCACCATCGGGAACCTTCGGGTGGAGCGGTCAGGAGATCGCGAAACCCCCAAAAGACAGTTGCTTTTCTGTATCGTCACGATAATGATAGAGTAGAGTCAGTTACTCATCAGAATTCTAAATTTAATATTTTGCTCACTACATCAACTTGTTAATTAATTCAGTAAAAATTCAGTGACTCAACGAATTGAAAGTAAAGAGACAATTATCAATTTAATAAGACATTCAACAATTTAAGACCAAAGAGTGTAATAAATTAACGACGAGTGGTTCGATCCCACGAAAATATATTGAGATTTTTTATAACACGCCTACCATAATTTTCCCAACATCTCCCTCCACATTTCATCCCACATCCACCCTAAAACTAGTTCCTCACCAAACAAGATTCTTATGAAAATTTCGCTATCTCCATCAGATTCGGGAATATTGATCGAAAACTCAACTGTGACTTCCTCTTGAAAACTCATATCTCCAGGGGAGGGTGGGACAAAGTGGAATCACTTCAATCGTTAAGTACTCGAGATCGGTACAGTAAAATTCAACAATTTTCTTTCCATTTTGAAGCTTCAGAAAGGAGCTTCAAATTGGCGGAAACTTCATCAAAATGCACTCTACCAATTTCGAGATATCAAAGATTGAAGTTTCACTTTGCCCCGCTCTTCCCTTCTTTTAGAACCATTTTCAGGAATCTCCACGGGATAATAGGTTTCATATGAATGAATTCAACAGCAAAGATATAACGAGACCAGTATATAATAATTAACTTAAAGTCCAATACTGACTGAAGGGGATAAACTCACTAGGCCGTCCTACATTTCTTTGTCGCTCAACGTTACCGGCCATGATTAATTTTCTAATTACAGTGCAGTTAGTGCTCGCTTGATCACAAACTGTCGCAATGAGAAGTAACCCTGTTTTTTCCACAGCAGTTACGATCTGTTTGATGCAACGGGTTAGAATGGACCATTTAGTAGCGGAGTCGCAAAATCCATAAAAAATTGGCAATTTCCATCCACTATTGATTCCACGAAGCATAAAAACAATCACGTGATCTGCCATATTCTGAGTGCATAGGAAACCCCAATCTTCAAATCCAACCAATTGATCCGCTGATTTGTCGTACTGCAAGTGGTACATCAGTTGCATTTCATCCCAAATTAAAGTACAGTACCTCTCTTTTTCATCCATGTTTGCTGCACACTGTCTCAGTTTTTTCTGAATAAATCCATTGAGACCAGTGTGACATTTTATTCTTCGCAGCAAATCATGGACCGTGGAAGAGCAAGGTAAAATCAAAAAATTGGAGAGCCGACTGTAGTACTGGGGATTCCACTTGTTCAAGACCAGCCCGAGTAATTTTTGTCTCAATTTGTATCTTCGTCCCTAGGGGTAGAAGAGTGTTGGTGATAATAGTTCCTATGGAAAAGAAATCATATAAAAAGCGAATAAGAGACGAGTAATAATCTACGCTACACCCTGATGATCAGTTCAGTAGTGAAGTGGTCAGAGAGTTTAAGTCATTTTTATTCTCGGGTCAGTTTTACGTGAATATCTCGGAATCTAAAGGAGATAATTGAATTTGCTTGGTAACATTTTTTGTAGAGAACAAACAGAGCTACAGAAAAGGTTGTGACGACGTTGTCGTCAACTAAAAATTGTTATTTGGATTTATATATTTTGAGTACTGTTGGGTAGCGGACTGCGTTCGGTGTCCGATGAAAATTAAAATCGCGCGAATTGGGCCGTTCATGGCAATGGGAAAATTCGGGATTGCCGAATAAAGACGGAAACTCCCGAAAGCTTCGCGAGGACAATGTGCGAAAATCCGGTGTGTGCTTCTGGGGAGTATTCCGACAGACAGGACACAGGTCGGATCGCAGAGAATTGAGTATCAAGTAACAGTATTGAAATTAAACTAAATTGATTATTATCATTGTAAGAGTCAAAGTCTGGTGTAATTACGTCGATGGAGGTCACTTGTGTAAGGTCAGAGTCGAGTTATATTATTCTGTAAAGTTCGGGAGAAGTTGTTAATGAAACTACTGAAGATATTGAGTAAATGGAAGGTCTGTGGCTCGTGACGCCAACCGCGAGTTCACTTAGACTTACTTTTGTAAAATCCAATTTTGAAGAGTTAAAAATCTCGTACGACGATTGTATTAAAGAAAATTCGTTTCTATAATAAAGTCAAATTGTTTTGTTTATTATCCTAATTTTTGTGTGATTGATTTGGAGCCCACGAACGTAAGGGGTTTCGTCCTCCTTCCCCCTTGAGAGAAAATTTCGCTGAGCAGTCGGTTTTTTGTTAGTCTTTACCGAATAAAAATTATAATTAAAATTAAGAGCCAACTGGCGCCCATACGGGTAAATACATTGAGTAAAGTTTTAGACCATTAAAATTTCATTCGTCACAAATGGCGCCCGACGTGGGGCCGCTCACGTTCACGCGCGGCATCAGATGTAACCAAACGCTCCAAAGCAGTCACACAATAGAGGATTAGAGTTTACGGTTGTGTTCAGGGTCGCCGCTGGGCGACTGATATTTTGGAATAACGTAACGTACACTCACGTTAGAAAGTAAAGTACACATAGTTAAGTATTCAATTCGATTATTACAATGGCTTCAGTAAAGAGTATAGATAGTGGGTTGATGATGACTGACGATGAGCTGAGGGGGGCTCTGGGGGCGGTCGGTATGGACATTACGGGGTCAAGGGCAGAATTATTGGAACGTTTAGCGAACTATCGAGAATGGAGTAAAGAGGAAATAAAAATAAAGGAGAAAGTTCACGAATGGCGTGAAACGAAAGATGAGTTTAAATCGGCAGATGACACAAATAATCACGGTATGGCAACGAATATTACCAGTAAGAATATAAATGAAGTAGAAGAGAGAAGTCGTGAGATTGACGAAATGTTAAGTAAGTTAATGTTAGAGAAATGCCTACTGCAGCAAAATCCTACAGGGCTCCCTCCACATCCATCCCTTGCGGGCTCTAGGGCCTCAATTCGTTCTATCCCAATGTACTGTACAAGATTTCCAGGGACTTTATGGACCCTCTAATGATACCACCACAGGGGCAGACTCGTCGCGAATATGAGGACCCCGAGGGGCCAGTCAATCCAATATTTTTAGACCGCCTGCGGCGGACACGAGAGGGCCGACTCTTCCTCCCTTTGTGCCTCACTCGTCTAATCCATAGTACCAATCCAGGTACTACCCTCAAAATCCCTATGAGGGGTACATTCCTCAACGTCCCATGTACAGAGACCCCAACCTCGACCATGGCTATCAGACAACCTTGGGAAAAACTCTTTCAGGAGCAAAATCCTGGGGTGTAAAATTCTATGGGAAAAAGAGTGAAGAGGCTGAAGAATTTCTGGTAGAGTTTGTTGAGAAATGTGACAGTGGAAGCATTAGAGTTGAAGACAGAATTAAACTGTTACCAGAAGTGTTGAACGATAAAGCTATGCTTTGGTATCGAAAGACTCGATCCCCCTATCTCACCTGGGTAGAATTTGTTAGGAAATTTCAAAGAACATTCGTAACCGGAGGGTCTGGGTCGAATCTACAGCAGAAAATTTGGGATCGTCAGCAACGCCCCAATGAACCAGCGTTTGAATATATTGCAGAAATGGCCGATATGTATAGACGATTACCAGTTCAAGTACCTGAAACCATTCAATCAGATAAAATTTTTCACAGCTTATCTGGAGACTATTTAATATTTTTCAACAGACATTTTGATAGTTACGAAGAATTATACGAACTCACAAATGATCTTGAAGATCGGTGGGCTCGCTGTAATAAAAATAATGGTCATGTAAAGTGGGGTCCTGGCTTGTCAGAGGCCCAAAAGACTAGTAAAGACAATTCTAGTTCTAAACTAGAGTCTTCCAATAAATGTAAATCCGAAAAATCACCGAAGAAAAACGACGATAAGTCGAACGACAGTAAATCTGGTAATGAAATAAACGCAATTAGTAAGGCCCCGGGTGCCCCAAAGAATTTTACCAAGTCTCGCCAGGGATTCTCCAAGGGTTAACCTCCTCTAACGACTAATCCTTCTCCTCGTCCAGCCCCACGAACTTTACCCACACAACGAGAAACCCCCTCAATTCCTAATCCACTGCCGGGAAATTCTCGTAACGTCTGCTATCATTGCGGTGGAGTAGGCCATTTTCGCGAGAGGTGCCCTTCGCTGGATACTCTCTTTTATTATGAGTGTAGGACTCCTGGATATACTACCAGGACATGTCCCTCGTGTACGGGAAACGGGAAAGGGGTCCACTCGACAGGGTCGGAGGTGGACTCTTGTAGCCGCCAGTAGACCCTCCAAATCGCAAACCCACCACCCCGGTGTTAAACTCCCCCCACGCGCAACGCGAGTTAATCATCCACGTAAATTCATATCGAGTAAAAGAATGGCCTCCAAGCCAATCAAGTCACGTTGAAGTAGGTGAGGAAACCTCAAAGGCTCAAAGTATGAGTCCAACTCCAAATAAGGGGCGAATTAATCGATTCAATCCTTTATTTAATAAAGTTCGGTCACGTCCAGTACAGGTAAAGTCAGATTCATGTTCGTCAGGTCAGTCAAGTAATGTAAAGTTTGAGTCAAGTAAAGGAAAGCCAGATCAAGATGATTCTCAGCCACCCTTGAAAGTTGAAAACACTATGCTTCACCCTCGAGGAGACTGTGTGGAGGATGAGGATGAGGAGAGAATCCACTCAATCTCACCTCCCAGTAGGTCATATGGTCGAATCTCGGTTGATGTTGTGATAGGGGATAAAATTGTTAAGGCACTGATCGACACAGGGGCTCAACGTTCACACCTCGGTTCTATCGGTAGAATTATTGCTAAGGATTTAATGCTTCCATTATATTTTACTCGCTCAAAAGAAGTAGTAGCGGCTGATGGGAATAAGATGAAGGTTGAGGGTTTGATTTTGGTACCCGCCACGGTGGCTGGAATCACAAAAACTCTGGAATTCCGAATTACTCCTCAGTTATCAATGGATTGTATTCTGGGGATGGATTCAGTGGTTAGCTTTGGGTTTTGTACTGACGGATTCACTCGTACTTGGAGTTTACAGGATAGCCCAGAAAGCTATCCATTTAGTAGCTCAGGTCGAGATGATAAAGAGGTGACTGAGTGTTGGAGTATTGCGGAATTAGAAATAGATCAGGAGATTAAATTGAAGGAATTTTTGAAAGTTCATGTCGAGTCGTTGTCTAAAGAATTCGGGTTAACCCATTTAGCGGAACACCAGATTGATGTTGAAGGCCATCCACCTATTCGTCAACGTTGCTACTCCAGCTCTCCCCGAATATTAGAGGCTATTCACGACGAGGTAAAGCGTATGTTGAGTGAAAAGGTTATAGAACCATCTAGTAGTGGCTGGTCAACACCCATTGTGATGCACCGAAAGCCCAATGGTTCCTACAGGTTCTGTTTGGATTTTCGTAAGATAAATGAAGTCACGAAGAAGGACGCCTACCCCCTTCCTCGAATGGACTCAATCCTTGATAAACTGAGGGGAGCGAGATACATATCTACGGTCGATCTGAGCCACGCGTATCACCAGATCCCTCTCGATGAGTCAAGTAAGGAGATTACCGCATTCACAGTGCCGGGGCTTGGACTTTTTCAGTTCACGCGTATGCCTTATAGGTTGTACAACGCGCCTGCCACCTTCCAGAGGATGCTGGATGCGCTGATAGGGATAGAATTGGATCCTCAAATTTCGGTTTATCTGGATGATATTCTGGTGGTGACGTCGGGGTTTAATGAACACTTAGAGGTATTACAAATGGTATTGGATCGGATTAAGTCAGCGGGGTTAGTTATTAATCAAGAAAAGAGTTATTTTTGTAGGTCAGAGGTTAGGTATCTTGGGTTTATTATCGATCGTGAAGGTCTTCGTACTGATCCCGACAAATTGGCACCAATTTTGAATTACCCAGTCCTGAGAAATAGGAAAGAAGTTCAACGTTTCCTGGGGATGTCTGGGTGGTACCGCCGATTTATTATGGAGTTTGCTTCAATTGCCTCACCCCTCCACAGTCTCACAGGGGCTAAGGCCGAGTGGGAATGGGGGGGAAACACAGCAAGAAACCTTCAATGAACTAAAGAAAAGATTGTTCACAGCTCCTGTCCTCTCGTACCCCGACTTCAAGAGACCCTTTATCTTGTATGTCGATGCTAGCGACAAAGGACTTGGAGCTGTCCTCCACCAAAAATTTGATGAAGTAGAGCACTTGATAGCGTGTGCTAGTCGAGTTTTATCTAAAGCCGAATCCAAATACACCACCACTGAAAAGGAGTGCCTGGCAATTCTGTGGGCGACTCACAAGTTTCGCCAGTACTTGGAAGGCTCTCGGTTCACAGTGGTTACAGATCACCATAGTTTGATCTGGCTTAAGAATCTTAAAGATCCCACTAGCAGGCTCGCCAGATGGGCTATGAGATTAGCTTCTATCCAATGTGACATTGTATATAATAAGCGTTCGGAAAATCAGGCTCCTGATGCATTATCAAGGATTGATTGGGAAGAGGTTAATTCAGTGGAGGAAGAAGAAGATTTTGAGTTATTCCTTATGGCGCTAGACGATCAGAGAGAGGTCGACCGCTACCAGGAATTGTTGGATAAAGTTAGGAGGAATCCAGGGGAATATCCAAATTTTCGATTAGAGAACGACCAATTATTCATTTCAAGACCGAGGCCGTTGAAAGAAGAGACCCTTGGTGATCTTAACTCATGGAAGTGGTACGTCCCTCCTGATGAGAGAAGAGGGATCCTTCTTGAAACCCATGACGCTCCCAATTCGGGTCACTTTGGGATTACTAAGACTGTTCAAAGAGCTCAGGTGTATTATTATTGGCCTGGGATGGCTGACGACATTCAAAACAATGTGAGAACCTGTGACCGATGTCAACGGGTTAAGGTTGAACAACAACAACCTGGGGGGAAAATGCGAATTAGGGTATAACCCGTGGACGGTAGTTAGTGTCGATGTAATGGGTCCTTTTCCTCCCAGTCGAGTTCACCACAGGTTTGTAATTGTAGTACAGGATGTAGTAACTCGTTACGTAGAAGCTAGAGGTACAGTGAGGGCAACAGCACCCGTTATTCGGGATTATCTCTTGGAAATCTTTCATCGATGGGGAACTCCCGAGGTTCTACATACTCATAACGCCCTTGCCTTTCGCAGTGCAATTATTACTGATTTTTGTGAGGAACACGACATTACACAATCATTTAGTCCTCCCTATTGGCCACAAGCTAACCCGGTGGAATGGGCCAACCGCGTCCTGAAATCAGTAATTTCTTCGTACGTGGGTGATAACCACCGAGGGTGGGAGGGATTCCTCAGAAATGCGGTGTACGCATTCAATACGGTTCCTCACTCGTCGTTAGGGAATATAAGCCCAGCTTTTCTCAACTTTGGGAGGGAGTTACGACCTCTCAATTATCGAAGAGGAGAAATTAATCCACCCCAAGACCATTTCAACCCTCCTCTCAATGACTTAGCTGAACGAATGGAGAATATGAACATTCTGAGAGAGAGAGTGAGGGATTTTGTTGCAGCAGCCTCGGTAAAACAAAAGTATTATTGTGATAAGAAGCATCGCGAAGTAGAATATCAGATTGGAGAAATAGTGCTAAAGAAAACTCATCTTTTGTCTAATCCTGAGCAGGGAGAGAACAGGAGATTGTTCCCAAAATATGCGGGACCATTTAGAATTATTGAGGTCCCATCACCGGTGGTTGTCGAGTTGGAGAGTGTCGACGGTGAATATGCCGGTCGCCACCGCGTAGCCCACCTCCGCCGATACCACCAAAGAGATCCTGAGTTCCACCAGCCAAGAGCTGGGGCCAGGAATTGAGGTAATCGAATTGAAGTAATGTAAAAGTCGGAAGGAAAGCGTTGAGCGGTGGCCTGACACAACTGAGAGATTTGAATTTTGATTTTTTTTGTATCGATTAATATTGATAGGATTTAGTTAGTAGAACCTGTTATAAAATTTATAAAATTTATATTATGATTCATGGAGTGGCTTTCGTTGGAGTTGGGAGCCAGAGACGTCAAGAAATTGAAGTTATTATTTTGGGTAAAATTTTTTGTTGAAATTCAACTCTGATCTTTGAGCAAACAGTAGCCTTTTAAGTAAAACCAAGTCTCGTCGGGAAACTCCCCCATCAACTATCGAAAGCCATTCAGGAGTCGTCCTGCAATAGGACTAATGCGTTTGTTTCTCCGAGTATGTTCATTGACACCACCCTAGAGAAAAATCTCTCTAGGGTCAGGAGGATGACGGTGAGGATGGACAGCAGAGGATCGTAATCGAAGACAAAGGACCAGGGTCCTAAAGACGAGGACCTTCCCAGACGATCAAATCGTAGTCGGGGACTGCGCAACCAGGAGGCCGGAATCACCGGCGGTGCTCGTGGAGATTTATAATTTTTTGAACACCGGTTCAAGTTCTATTAACGTTCGATTAAGTTTGACAACCCCAAAAGAACTGTTGTAATTTAACGCCCAGGAGGGCTAATATAAATAAGGGGCATTGTGACGACGTTGTCGTCAACTAAAAATTGTTATTTGGATTTATATATTTTGAGTACTGTTGGGTAGCGGACTGCGTTCGGTATCCGATGAAAATTAAAATCGCGCGAATTGGGCCGTTCATGGCAATGGGAAAATTCGGGATTGCCGAATAAAGACGGAAACTCCCGAAAGCTTCGCGAGGACAATGTGCGAAAATCCGGTGTGTGCCTCTGGGGAGTATTCCGACAGACAGGACACAGGTCGGCAGAGAATTGAGTATCAAGTAAAAGTATTGAAATTAAACTAAATTGATTATTATCATTGTAAGAGTCAAAGTCTGGTGTAATTACGTCGATGGAGGTCACTTGTGTAAGGTCAGAGTCGAGTTATATTATTTTGTAAAGTTCGGGAGAAGTTGTTAATGAAACTACTGAAGATATTGAGTAAATGGAAGGTCTGTGGCTCGTGACGCCAATCGCGAGTTCACTTGGACTTACTTTTGTAAAATCCAATTTTGAAGAGTTAAAAATCTAGTACGACGATTGTATTAAAGAAAATTCGTTTCTATAATAAAGTCAAATTGTTTTGTTTATTATCCTAATTTTTGTGTGATTGATTTGGAGCCCACGAACGTAAGGAGTTTCGTCCTCCTTCCCCCTTGAGAGAAAATTTCGCTGAGCAGTCGGTTTTTTGTTGGTCTTTACCGAATAAAAATTATAATTAAAATTAAGAGCCAACTGGCGCCCATACAGGTAAATACATTGAGTAAAGTTTTGGACCATTAAAATTTCATTGGTCACACGGTTTCCACCAAAATTTCGCTATCTCTCAAAGATTTCAAGATATTCTCAGGACAGGAAGGAAAAATGTGAATTAACGCTTCGATGAATCCCTGTGATAGAAACAAATCAACTGTTCATAGTTGAAGTATCTTACGAACAATTCGATGTGAATACCTTGGGTTGAACATTCACAAACATTAGTTGCATCTCCATAAGTGTTCTCTGCACGGGGTTACACTTGTACCAATTCTCAAAAATCGGATTTTGTCTCTTTCTCATCGCCTCACACTGCTTCTTCCATCCCCTCATCTTTTGCATGATAATTAGGTGTTGCCGCTCTATACGATGCAGTCGAGCTAATTTTTCTTGTGTGATTTGAGATGCAATTTTCTTTTCTGTTTTTGCAGCACGTTTTTGGCAGGGTGGGTTAATATTCTCCCATGGGCCTTCATGGTTTTTATTACTGCCACAGCTTTGTTGATCAATCACTGCGAATGATGTAATTGGTGTAGGGAATTGCTCTGGGCTCGTAAAAGGCTCTTTATATGAGCTTTCAAGTGCTGTTGTTCTCGTTCCCTCTTCATTTTTCTCTTTCTCAATATCGTCTGCAGCATCGATCGGTGCTGACTCGTGAGGTTCACCCCTAGGAGCCTGGTCATCATCCTTATTCGAACCATCATTTTCCTCCTCCAAACTTGGCAAATCGACACTGGGAATGCTGTTGATTTTGAGTCGTTTCTTCTGGGATGTCTGAGAATAATCATCTGTGGTAAAATGTTTATAACAAATCATAAATTGCCATAAATCTTCAGTCTTCATATTTCTCAGAAGTGGAGAGCGCACAGCTTTTCGCCATCTCTCCGCACTCCATACTCATTTTGGGAACTGATGTTTTTCATCTTTGGGCTCTGAGGAGCATCCAGGAACCACACACTTCCTAATTATGCTCATTTTCTACTTTTCACATCTCTCTTGATGTTATAGAATTCGGGGCCAAATCTAAATATGGGTTATAGTAAATTCGAATTTAAATCGATTTGAACATTGACACGAATCAAACTTGACCAAGTCTGCGCCTGCGCAAAGCGACAGTGCTACTAACGTCGTCTCCATTTAGAAGCTTTAACAACGTTCACCAATTTCTGGTTAGTCGAATGCCCCTGACCAAATCCTCGTCGACCTGCATTCCGATTTCTCCCAGCTTTTCAAGAGTGTCCATGAAATTATCCAAATGCTTACACTAATCTTCACCTTGCTTCATCTTGTGCGACACGAGCTGCATCAGCAACTCCTTGCGAGCTGGCCTGGTCGATTGAAATTCGTCCTTGAGTTTCAACCACGCTTCTCTGGATGTAGTGCACTTCTTTACATATGTCAATATTGCCTTATCGATGCTCAAAATAATTTTCGAAAACGCTTTCTCATCAGACACGAGCCAGGCGGCGTACGTCCTATCTGTCTCCGCTGGTCAAGTATTAGACCCATTCACATAACCCCACAATTCATACTTTATTAACGTTGCCTTCTTCTGCAACTCTCACGTGTCGTAATGTTCCTTCGTTAATTTATCAAACTTCATTGTAGTGCTCATCATTTTGACAAACGGTTACTCTTTTCGGTACACCAAAAAACCCTGGCCGCAGCGATCTTCCCGCTACGCCAATGCACCACGCGTCTCCCTTTCAAAATTGATGTATTGTCATTAAGACCCGAAATTCAGGGCCATAACCTATTGTAAATTTTGGAAATTAACTCAGCAAACTCAATCACTCGGGTTAACAGTATTTATTATAAAGAATGCATCAATATTTGGGACATTCCATGTCAACTCAGCCACCCTGGAATTTTTTGGTTCTCAGAATCTTGAATTAGCATGCTCCCAATCAAGTACCATATGAGTACATACTTTCTCTAAATTTTCGCTCCTTTAACATCAGTTGTTTGGCCAGGACAAATAACAAAAGCTCAAATTTTTGAAAAATCATATCTTGCGAATAAATTGGCCGATTTTGATGAATAAAAAAAGATTTTTTTCGTTTTTTCATATACCTTTGGAACAAAAATACGACAGTACCACGAAGAAGAATAATGAGTCATTTTTTAAGTTTCTTGTTATTTAAATCCTTCTGTTATGTAGGGGCCATTCGAAAATCGAATAATTTTTTTTATCTTCGATGGATAATGATATTACTCAACTTTTTCGGGGTATCTCAAAATGGGATGGCTATATGGAAATAAGAGAAAATTTTTTTTCTCATGAAAAATTAGATTTTCCGAATTTTGTTCCTGAAAAGTGATGAATGCCTCATGAAAGCATGAGCGTGCAATTTTTCCGCACAATTTGAAGATGAGATGCATAAGTAGTGATGGATAAAAAAAGTTTTTTATAGAAAAAAGTTGAATTTATTGATTATTAACAGCTCTACTTACCTAAACGACAATGAGAATTCGCAAAGTATCAAATATTTGATGAGTTTTTAGATCAACATGGAGTATATGTCTGTTTTAAGTGTGTAATTTGAAAAATAAATATTAAATTATAGAGAAATAGCAATTTGAAATCAAACTTTTCTGAATCACCATGACTATCTTAATATACGTTGTCCATTTCGTTTCTTCGCCTTTGGAAAAACTTCTCCCGTAGTCGCAGAAGAATATCTCTTAATCAATAATTCCTTTTCTCCAACAGGAATGAAGCTGTGATTTTTTTGTATCGCTGGAATCGCCTTTGCACTGTCGAATCTTGTTTTCAACCGTTCTTTCATATCCTCTTGTTCCTGTTTAGTGTAGAAAAACACATCGAGATCCTTGAAATTATTCTTTGTCCACTGGAACAAACCATCTGGAGTGAGAATAGGTTCACCATTAGTAATTTGTAGACTTCTTCGTCTTGCTTCCCTCTTCAAGACTGCGCCTACGCCATCGCATGCCGTCTTTCCATGCGCGATCGCATGATAGTGCGCCTCTGCTTCAACTCCGAAATCATTTTTATGGAACATAGATCTATCTATCTGTAACATAGATCAATTTGTTTACGATAGCACAGACTTGTTTTATGTGTCGTATCAGAATCTGTTGCATTAAATGAACTGCAGTAGTATCGTGAACGAGACTGTCAGATAAGAGGACTAGACTTCTATGTCGAATATCATTGCCGTGGCGATAATAATACACCACAGGATGGACAGTGCATTGATCATTGTTGTAATGGAACGATTGAGCAGCGTCTTGAGCTACGAAAGAATAATTCTCCGAAAAATCGGCCTGGACTAGAATTTCACCATCAATTAAATTCCCCTTTCGTTCTTTCACGAAAGCGTTTTGTTGGATGGCGATAAAATGATGAGATTTCAATACTTTCAATCTCTCACAAAGTATATCAACAAATTCATACACTGGAAGTCTCTGGGTCTGTAATGTTGTTCTATCCACAGATTGCCAAGTCCTGAATTATACAGTGTCAATCACAGCATCGTGGAGGAGTTCTTCCAGCTCGAGCGATAATCGTTCAACTCCAGAACAGTTTTTGTACTCATCTAAGTGGCATTCATCCGTTGGATTAGGGCACATGAGTCTTGCAAGACAGTCTTTATAGTCGGTAAGGGGACATGATGAGTTTTTAGTGAGAGTAGAAATGTTGATTGCATCCAACATCAGCTTACAATTTTGATGATAGATACAGACACATACCACGTGCGTACCACTCGCTCCTGCCAATACACAGTGTTTCGGCCTCAATTCCGCAAACTTGCTGAATCCCACCGGAGACTCTGGATGAGCAATTTTATATTTCTCATGAAGATCATTTAAGTTCTCGAGGACCATCCGCTTCTGCATTATTTTCTTCACGTCGTTGATTCTGACTGACACTTTATCCTTCATCCCTGGCATTTTCCGTCTATTACTCTCATAAAAACTCCGGACCTTTTCAACTGTCTCTTTGGGCAATGATTTCCCAGCCTTCGCAACTGTTGAAGCAAATATTCTTCTCTGTTCTCGCAGTTGTTTTGCTCTCATAGCCGTGTACCTTGTCGTACCAAATTCACGGCTCACCTTTCGCTCACTCCATGAAGGTGGAGCAATGGTCAAGAGTTGAATACGTTCAGAATATTCTGTCATCGTATTGAATTTTTGCTTGAGTCAATCCAACATTTCTTCCAATTTCAATTCTCGTGGAGAACGAAAATTTGCTGGAATGTTCCTGTGGTGCTCTGTCTCTGGATCATCATCTGCTGTTGGAGCATCGTACTCCTCTGAAGCTTCGTTGAAAATCACATCCCCATCAGGATCAATTGAATGGAAGGAATTACCTGATCTCAAAGAACTCCCTGCGATATTGCTCATAGAAATGTCTACTAGAAATGGTGTGGCACTGGACGAACGATCGGCTGGAACATTTGATGACGATGAAGAGACTTCCCGATTCGATGAAGATTCAGAGGGTAGTGATCCAGGAATGTAAGTCAAAGCTCTTTTCCTCCAGGAGCTACATAGTTTTGCATTTTCTGGCAAGAATGGAAATGTCTGTCGTAGCCTTTCTGAGATTGACCGCAGGTCTTTTCCATTGTGTACCTTTCTCCCCAGGAACTCGCATTGGATTTGAACATCTTTCGGCATGCGGCATCTTGTGGAATAGGAATGAAGAACAGTTCTGATCATTCAAAAAAAATGTAGCGAAGCTACTTGTTTATCGTTCGAATCATTTCACTATATTGTATTCGCACCGGCTTAGCAGCCGAATACCTGACTACGTCACCTCGTGACGATTCGTCATATTTCGGGCACCCTCGATCGGATGATCTAATTGCCTATATCGTCGCGAGAGACAGATTCGTCATAGCTCTCAAGGTGTAAACTTCGACACATTCGCTGTGAATAAATTCCATTCGATTTCTACCGTTATAACGCGTGTTATAATTTCATCAACCCGTCCAACATTCCCGAGTATCCCACAAGTGGTGACCCCGACGTGATCCTTTTAACGTGATCAATAAAATTATCGTTTTAACGTGTTCAGAGTGAAATAGTTGCCGTTAAAATTAAAGTAATTTTCGATCGCGTGGTTTTCGTGGATCATTCGAGAAGCGTTGGATTTTTCGACACGTGCTCGGTAGCGTTATATCGTTCCACGCGCTTGTGTTACCGCGTGTGATATTTTTTTGCATCGTGGTGCATCGCTGAGCACCCAGAGACGTTGTGCTGCACCGTGAAAATTATCACGAATAATTTCGCCGTGATTAGTGCACTTTTAGACGATTTTAGTGATTTTTCAGCAAAATGCCTGACGAACCCGACACAACACAGGCATTGAGA
>NW_021680991.1:208028-237969 GCF_001412515.2 Diachasma alloeum
ATTTCACTATATTGTATTCGCAACGGCTTAGCAGCCGAATACCTGACTACGTCACCTCGTGACGATTCGTCATATTTCGGGCACCCTCGATCGGAAAATCTAATTGCCTATATCGTCACGAGAGACAGATTCGTCATAGCTCTCAAAGTGTAAACATCGACACATTCGCTGTGAATAAATTCCATTCAATTTCTACCGTTATAACGCGTGTTATAATTTCATCAACCCGTCCAACATTCCCGAATATCCCACAAAAAAGGAAAAAAATTATAATAACGATCGATTGAGTTTACAACTTCACTACTGAAATATTTTATACCATCACTTACCTTGATTAAAGTTGATAGAGAATAAATACACGAGAATAACCGTCGGAGAATTTCTGTTAACGATACTGTAATGAACCGTGTGAGATGTTCAACACTCAAGTGTGTGATGAGGACTAATCAAACGGTTATTATTGAGGTAACTCTATGGCTCGTATGGAAACTGAATTCCAAGAAATCGGTTGTTTATCCTCACCCCTACTGGGAACCTTTGATTTCATTGCGCTCCAATTTTTTGTATCCATTGTCCAATGTTTGTGTACAGAAATCCCAAGTATATTTTCCAAAGAAATGCGGACAACGTTTGATTTCTCGGAGTTCGGAACCCGATCGGCACCCATTGGGTTTCGAACCCGAATCATCGGATTAGAAATCGCTCGCCCTACCGACCGAGCTATCGTTGGCTTTCAATTTTTATTTAGTAGTAATACCCCGAGGGCTTCAAAATTATCGGGTATTTCCCGAGAATTTCGTAGAAAACAAACAAAAGTTTCAAGTTTTGCAGGTTTAAAAATCCCGAGCGCTTGCGCGAGGGATTTTCCTGCAAAACTTGACACGATAAATACCAGATAATTTTGAAGCACCAGGAGTGTCATTTACGCAACCTCAAAATGACATCCGAGAACAATTGAAGAGTTAGTACGAAATATCCGGAAAAATATATATGTGAGTACGAAATAACCGAAAAAATATATATGTTAGTGCGATATATCCGAAATAAAATTTCCTCCCACCTGTCATTTGTCATCAAATGCTGCATTCTGATTGGCCCTGACTGTCCAAAATCCGTACGTGGAAAAATAATCATCATGATAAGTGAAAAATCATGTGAATTCGAACAATTAACGCTATTGCGAAAGATATTGGGGATGTCTGCCAGGTACAAGAGTGAAGTTATGGGGGTAAAAGTTTGAAACAATGTTAGACTCATATCGTAGTTGACTTTAAACATGCCAATGTTCTATTCCGAAACACAAAAAAATCCACAAAAATCCAGGAATGTCCCATGTATGATCGGAAAATCGAATTTTCCATGGAATTTTTTTCTTTTTCTCATCTCCATATGGCTATCCCATTTTCAAATACCCCGGAAAAGTTGAGTAATATCATCATCCATCGAAGAAAAAAAAATTATTCGATTTTCGAATGGCCCCTGCGAAACAGAGGGATTAAAATAACGTACAACGTAAAAAATGGCTTAGTATTCATCCTCGTGGTACTGTTGTATTTTCAGTCCCAAAGTATATAAAAAAACTAAAAAAATCTTTTTTTATTCATTAAAATCGGCCAATTTGTTCGCAAGATACGATTTTTCAAAAATTTGAGCTTTTATTATTTGTCCTGGCCAAACAATTAATGTTAAAGGAGCGAAAATTTAGAGAAAGGGTGTACTCATGTAGTACTTGATTGGGAGCATGCTAATTCAAGATTCTGAGAACCAAAAAATTCCAGGGTGGCTGAGTTGACATGGAATGTCCCATTAATGGAATACATTTTGCAAGAATGACAAGAATAATCGACATGTTTACATGTTCGCCATTTTTATCCGATCATCCGCTCGAAGCGCATGATGAGAGAAGCCCGGTGGTTCGCTATAATTCAAATATCTCAGTTAGGTCCGGTGGCTTGGCGCAGTGAGTGAGTTCGTTGCCTCATGTGCGAAAGGTTCCGAGTTCAAAACACGGCCGGGTAGAATGGTGAGATCTAACCATTTAAAGTCTGGATCATCATCGCAGCATACTCTAACCGGTTCGAAGCGATGTAAAATAACGATAAAAAAAGGTCTCAGCTGATAACCAGACTGCCTTAGATACTAATTTTGAACAGTATCGATTCGAGACATGTAATGGGATATTATCGAAGCTTTGATTGAACCTGCAATTATTTTTTGTTAAATCGCCAGAATGGCCGCTACAGGGCTAACTCGTGGTAAAACGGGAGGTATAAGAAAATTAAAAAATTGGCTTATTTCTCGTTCCATGCATGGAAAATCCAAAAATAATGAAAAAAGCTCTAAATGTTGGTATTCTTTATTGAGTTATCCGGCCTGTCTGCGCGTCATCCAGCTATGAAATAGTATATGTCAGGGCGACTGCCATGGGGTTTTTTATTTGCGTGGAGTTGGCAGCTGAGCCGAAGGCGAGGAAAAAACTCCATGGCACTAGCCGTGAACGATATTTTTCCGTAGTGAATTTCACTTTTACGAGTTTGGAGAAGGGCCAATGCTAATTCCTTAATGGGGAAAAGTGAAGATCAGTACGGAAAAAAATCTTGCTGTGAAATATCTCTTCAACTTCTGCACCGAGAGAATTTTTTCTCTGCAGCAAAATACGAATCACGATACTATTGATTTATTCAGACTAAACGATTGAATTATTTCATTTTTGATACTGAGAATCCTTTTATGCAGATTACAAGTTCAAAAACGAACTTGGGGCGTTCCATACTACTTCGATCAAATAGAAAGACGTTTTCATCAAACTTGAAAAAAATTTGAATATGTTGTCGATTTCTTCCATGCATGCCTTGGATAGTTATTAGAAAAAAAAATAGTTTTTTGGAGTGCTGCGAAAACAAAATTTTCCGGTTGGGCCAGGTGAATCTTTTTTTTTTCCAATTACAACTCGAGAAATATCATTTTTATTAAAGAAGTGCAAAAGAACTTTTTTTTATTCAAAAAACGTGTAAGTTTCAGGAAAAAAACCAGATTCGAGAAAGTTGAATTCATACTGAATTGATCAATAAACAATTTGAGAAGTTGACAATAAATCATCAGGGCATGATGCGAAAAATTGAAACACATACATATTATAAAGTAGGTCTCGAAGAATTGCTGATACAATTGGCGTTCTCACATCTGCAGTAGTTTCCGAGATCTTGAGGTACAGTGGACTCTCCTTAATTACCACAGTTCGGAGAGTGTCCTTGAAGGGAAAACTGGAAATTGTGGGGAGAATCGTGGCAGTGGAAGGGAAGGAACGTAACCTTCTGTAATCCACTACGCACTCCACAGCGCATGACGTCACAGAGAAGGATAAACGATAAATGGAGAGTGGGGTGAGGGTTTTGAAGATTTTTGAAAGAAATTAAAAAAATGTGTGATACACCGATTGAAAAAGGCATGTTCTATTATGCTGAGTGGCAGAATCGGTATTCGGATTATGACAAGAAAAATTTCGAATTTGAAGAGTTTACCAAGATCCGGAGATTTTGATGATAATAAACCAAAATTGGTTGTTGTGGACGACTTGATGCGTGAATCATCGAACGGTGCAATAGTCGACTTATTCACGAAAGGCAGTCATCACAAAAATGTCAGTGTAATGTTTATATCTTAAAATTTATTCCACCAAGGAAAAGGATAGCGAGATATTTCACTGAATACAAATTATATTGTCGTATTCAAAAATTTTCGAGATCGTGCACAAATAGTACATTTGGCTCGTCAGATATCTACAGAGGAACCAAAATTTCTACAGGAGGCCTATTTTGACGCCACATCGGAGGCTCATGGATATTTGTTGCTTGATTTAAAACAGTCGACTCCTGAAAACTGCAGATTTCGTACCAATGTATTCCCTAGTGACCCCTATCACTATGTTTATATTCCACGGAAGGATTACAATATAAAAGGAAGAGGCTCATTGCGGAGTGTACCAGTCGTTCGTGTGTAATGGCAAAGACAAGTCGCTCTGGAAGCGGCTGAGCTCGCAAGTCGCTCGGAGAAAAGAATACTGCCTTATTACACGCGCTCATTCACGCTAATAAAGATTTGATTCGCTGCATTTGTGAGTGTGCTCTGAATTTGCTGCACGAAAATATTTCTTTGAAAACTTGCCAAAAGTCAAAATTGTGCAAATATAAAAAACTTTTGAGGAAGTTGGCTGATAAAAATCAGAGTTTATCCAGCAAGAAAAAAATCATCAATCAGAAAGGCGTTGCCTTTTTACCCATGTTATTGGGGCCTCTTATAAACGCACTCATCTCAGTAGTTGTATAACAATGGAATATGCACGAAAAATGATACTTGTGCCAGAAGACAGTGTGGAACGGCTAAAAAAATTCTACTCATGATGCTCACTGTATTAACTGAATTAGTTAAAGAAATTCAGTCGTCAGCTGCTGGTACTGTTACAAGTCGATTGGATGCTCAATTATTGGAAATTTTAAATTCGAAAAAACCCAAGGACGATCATGAAAATTGGAAATTGTATAATGACTTTTGAGAAGGTATTTGTTTTATACAGAGCAGAGGAAGGTACCTGTGCAAGAAACGGAGATCCCCGACGGGACTGGGTCTGGTGAACGATACGATCCAAGTGCTATTATGGCTACTGTACCTGCAGTATACCAAAGAAAAGCCTCAGGTATACTTAAATATATTGATGCCGTTGACACTAGTAATCGACTCAAGTGGGATGCAAAAGGACAAGTGACTTTAGATAGGATATCATCAACTGGCGTTAATATTGTGGGTTTGATAGAAGATGTGGTCAGAGCACGGAAAACATTTTCAGCTAAAGGATGGTAACATTTTGCGATGTATCTTTAAAGTCTAAACAGAACTCGGGAATTTCTGGGCAATCCTAAATTTCATCGACCCCCACCTACCAGATATTAAACGTCGAAAAGGAACTGAAATTTCGGAGGACGAGGACTTTATAGATGAGCGTCATACAGGGAAAGCTGATACACCACGCACCTCTTTTGTAAATCGTACGCGTAAAAACTTGAAAAAAGTACGCATAAACCCTCCTTACAAAGTGAAGGACTCAGGACTATCATCATGGCTTCCATTTTAAACGAAGGAAAACTATTGGGCACATATTTTAGCCCTCCAGAGTCGGAGGCATATACGGGGGCTAGCAATATTTTGTGAAAGTATAAAAAAGAAATACCTGAAAATGAAATAAAGAACTAACTCAATGCCCAGAATACTTACACACTCCACAGACCCATCAGATGTAAATTTCTACGGCTACATTATACAGTGACAAACATTGATGATGTATGGGAGGCTGATTTGGTTGAGTTGAGATCACTCAAGACATATAATGATGGCATTTCATATTTACTTGTGGTTGGTGACGTTTTAAGCAAGTTTGTCTGGGTCGAACCATTGAAGGACAAGTCGGCACCGTAGGTATTCGAGGGCTTTAAACGTATAATGGGAAGGAGCGGTGGTCGTGTGCCTGTTCGTATACAAACTGACAAGGGAAAAGAGTTTATGGCTAGCAGTGTCCAAAAATTTTTCTCTGATAAAAAAATGCAATTTCGTGTTGCGCGTAATCCTGACATAAAAGCCGCAATCGTGAAACGTTTTAATTGGACATTGAAGGAACGCATGTGGCGTTACTTTACACATAGTCGAACATATAAATATTTGGATGTGTTGGAACAAATTGTCGACTCTTATAACAACTCGAGATATTCATCAATAAAGATGGCACCTGCGGTTGTTACTATCAATAATGCTCCATATGCATGGCGTAATATACAAAATCGGTACAAATCTCGTAAGAAACCTTTAAATACAAAGTTGGAGACTACGTGCGCATCAGTCGAGCGAAAGGCATCTTTGAGAAAGGGTATAAGACTAATTGGAGTAAAGAAATATTCCAAATAACGAAAGCAGTCCTCAAACAATCATCACCAATATACGAGCTGAAAGATTTAGCTGATGAACAACTTGAATAATTTTTTTACGAGCCAGAGTTGGTGCTTGTCAATAAACAAGCGGACAAGGATGAATTTGTAGTTGAACGTGTCATACGCTCTAAAGGAAAAGGAAAAAATAAACAATTTAACAGTTTCATGAATAACTTTTCACCCTTAGGATCATATAAAATTTGAGTATTCTAGCCAACAAAGCTTTGTGAAAATTGAAAGACATTGCACCTCCAAAACATTTGGTAAAACGCTACATGCATTAGACTTTTTTGATAAATTGGCTGATATGTTGGGGTTTGAGAGGCGTGTGCACAGTTTCACGCACGCAAAGCCGTATTGTGAGGGATATCTACCTGCCAGTCTGGCCAGGGGTTTACCTGAAAGCTTGTTCATCTATAGTGACCTTTGTGTACCCTATGTAATAGGTGATGTGCAGTCATCTCTTTTACGAGTGGTACCATTCAATGCTGCTGATTATACATATGGAGCCACATACTGTGCTACTTTTTCAAATCCTCATTATATTCCGTTGATGAGATACTCATTTCGCACAATTGAAATAGATATAAGGTGCAATCGTGGTGAAATGATATCATTCGAGTACGGACCCTTGAACATGACACTTTATTTCAAGAGAATTGATTAACGAGCAAAATGAGTCCTTACATTGCATATGACGCGAACCAGGCTGGTGGAGTCTCAGTGGAGAGATACAATAATTTCGGATGGGTCTATGTTGGGAGCCCATATCAACGGGGCCATGGAATTGGGGCTTACCTCGGGGGCCTCTTTCGTCGAATTCTGCCCTTCTCCGGTAGTGCAGCTCGAGCAGTCGGTAAAGAAGCACTCAACGCGGGAATTAACGTTGTACGCGATGTGGTGACAAACGGAAAACCCTTAAAGGTGGCGCTGGGGGATCGGCTAGCGGAGTCGGGATTAAATTTGAAAAGGAAGGCACAGGAAAAAATTGGGTCCATGATGCGTGGATCAGGATATAAAAGAAAGCGTAAACGCTTCGCATCTCATAAGCTCACTGGACGCGGGTCTGCCAAGCCATGCAAAACCAGGAAGAATAAAAAGAAGAGAAATATTCCAAAAAATAAGAAGAAAGGAAAAAAAGTGAAAAAAAACATCCAAGAGGAAAACTCACGATTTATACGATATTTTCAACTAGTCATCAAGTCGTTTCTACATTCACACTCTTCCGAGTGCGTGAAATCGGAGCTCGATCTGTTTACTATATCCCCGACACAGACAACTATTGAAAATTCTTAATTTATTTATTATAATCCTGTGTCTACTCTATCGGACGACGCCCCAATCAAATTCATCGTACCAGGCCATGGAGAAGAATACCTCGATTTGGCATACACTATGATAAAAATTCGAGCGAAAATTTTGAGACTCGATGGCACTGCTGCTGTTGAGGATTCCGTGGGTCCTGTGAATAATTATTTGCATTCAATGTTCAACCAAGTGGATGTATATTTCAATCAAAAAGTTGTTACGCTGCCAAATAAGCCTTACGGCTCTACGCCTATAGAGCATATATTGAAACGTTGCTAAACTATGGAGAAGATGTCAAGTCCTCGCATCTTGGAATGGCACTATGGTCAACTGATACCTCTGGGGCTCTGGATACCGCTGTAGTTGTGGGCGCTGATGTCAAAAAACATGATGGCCTAATCTTTCGACAAGTATTTACGAAAGTTGGAAGACCGTTTGATCTGCTGGGACATTTGCATTGTGAAGTTTTCAATCAAGATGAATTTTTGATAAACGGTGTAGAACGTGTATCCGTGTTCGTCTTATCCGCGCAAAGGATAAATATTGTCTCATGGACGATACTACAATTAATTATAAAGTAAATATTGTGGAGGCCTCATTGATTGTCCGACGCGTGAAACTCAACCCTGGAATATTGACAGCTCACACTAAAACGGTTGCAAAGACAACTGCAAAATATCCCTTGACCCGTATTGAGATTAAATCTTCTGCTCTGCATAATGGAATTATGGGAGAGACGATAGATAACGCAATTTTAGGCCAACTGCCTAAAAGAATTATACTTGGATTTGTCGACAATCCCAATTTCAATGGAGCGAGGAAGTAGAGTCCTTTCAACTTCCAGAATTTCGGAATCAACTTTTTATGCCTGCAACCGAGTTTTACCTCTGACGGGTGTCTAGATGTGGAAGCTTTTAATACCTTATTTGCGGGGACTGGAACGCATTTTAGTGACCATGGAAATAACATTCCTTGTCTAGCATATTCCGACGCGTTTTGTTTATTCGCCTTTGACCTGACTCGCGATTTATCTGCAAGTTCTGCCGGTCATTGGAATCTTGTAAAGAGTGGGAGTGTTCCTATTGAAGTAAGATTCAACAAAGCAACAGAGCAAAATGTAAATTATCTGTTATATATTGAATACGATAATTTGTTGGAAATTGACTCAACAAGACAAGTTATTGTCGACTACAGTGGCTGAAAAACGATACTAAACTTTTTAATAGAATTCCACCACACAATTACGTTAGTTGTGTCTAAACAGCCGAGCAGGTGTCACACCATAAACATTTTCTACCCGGGTCACAAGGCCACGACAATTTTCCTGCGTACCATCGTCTTATGAATACACTTGACCTCCTGAAGGTACTACCGCATACCGATGCATCAATTGGAGGCGTCTACCCTGCTGAACGTGTCCCCTCGACATGGTCCCGGCCCTGTGCCATCATCATCAACACCGATAACCTCAACCATGCAGGAAGCCACTGGGTTGCCGGTTTCCTCGGTTCAAATGGACGAGGAATCTATTTCGACAGCTTTGGAATGCCGCCCGTCGACACAAGAATTGCTCAGCACCTTAAGCGAAATTGCCATGTATATGAATGGAGCCAGAAAAAACTGCAAGATATATCGTCTGATGTTTGTGGCCAGTACTGCATTACTGCATAAACTATTTACTTCTGACACAAAACATAACGATCGCATTATTATGAAAATATTTCAAAAAATCACTCAAAACCGAAATTGTAATCGTAGAAATTTAAGTAAATCTTTTCAGACCTTATCTGGCAACGGCATTTTACATTGTAATCAACGTTCCACTAGAAAAATTTATGTACCTTCATTAATTGATCAATAATAATAGTAATAATAATAATAATAATCATCATTATCATCATCATCATCATCATCATCCTTTACAATCAAGAGAATTATGTATTATGTAAATTATGTAAATTATGTAAAATTGTAAATTGTGCGTTATATAGTTATTTCTTATTATCACCACCCCATTTCCCATCGGCCGGTCATTTTTCTACCCATTACCCACTTCCTGTGACCCTCGGACTCCAACTTTGAGACCCTGCACCCCCGGGGGCCCCCCAGCGCGCCTACCTCCTCTTCAAAAGGCATACCGCCGAGGGGTGAAGGGGGACATGCACGTGCACTTCCTGGAAAAAAAAGGGGGGGGGGAATTCCTGGAAAAAATTCACCAATCTCGGCCACTTACTACTGGTGGTATCTCTATGAATTTTCATATGCCCTATGCAACATGAAGTTATCTTTATACAGACCAACTCTACGCTTTTGTTATGATGTGAATCCGCATAAACAATTATTGATACATCTTAGTAACGACAGTAGATATAAAGCATGGTTAAAAATGAATGATATTATCCTCAATAATTATCTAAATCGCGTGAGAGTTGGGAGAAGTAAGGAGTTCTTTCCAGTGAAACACCAATTGTTACTCCACGCACGGAATTTTTTGTTCAAAAATTCTATTCATTTTTGTCCCATTCTATTGAAGAGTTCTGCAGCTCTACCACTTGTTTTTTATGGAAAAACTATACAGAAAACTATTTTATAGAAAAACCCAATAAAATTCCATTTATTGCATTTTATTTGGTTTTTCTATTCAAATTTTTCTACTGAGACATTTTCCATAGATATTCTCGACATTCATTTTCCAAGTTTTTCCCCTGTATTTTTTCCTCTTTTCATCAAAAACAATAGAAAATTTGAGCTAAGGAATTTCCCTTGAAAATATCTTAATTGAATAAATTGTTCAGAAAAATCAAATCCTATTGTCTTTTCATATAAAATATTTTTTGTTGAACATTTTTATTGGAAGAAACATGCCAATATGCTGTCGATTTTTTCCATAGAATCAACCGAAAACTAATTCGTAATCGTAATGTAGATGTGGGAGCTATCAGGTGGTCTCTAAATTAACTACTCTTGGAGGCCTAACAAAGATATCACTTTGTTTCCCATAATCTTACTGGTGGAGCATTATCATTGATTCCCTCCTAAGGATATCATTGGTTGACCTCTAAGGGTAATTAATTTAGAGGTCACTTGGTGGTTCTCCTGTTGCGATCGTAAATAGAAAGGTCTATAGAAATCCGACAGAATTTGCCAGCGAATTTGTTGAGTTTTTTTAAGCAAGTTTTTTGTACGTCTCTTTTAAATCAAATTTAACTCTTGCTTTCCCTGGTTTCTCTCCTTTTAGGGCCAGATCTCGAGGGATTATTGAAATTATTGATTATTAATCCGCTCCCTTGGACCCCCTTCCACGTCTCCGTTTCTCTTTTAGTATCTCGCATTTGACACGCTTCTGACAAAAAAAACTGACAAAAAATACTATTTATCAGAGATTCAGTCGTTTCGCTTGGTTTCAAACTCGTGGGATTGGCCGGCAAATTTCTCACTCTTCTGACACCGCGCTTTACAACCTTATGTCAAAATATAGTATTTGTGGAGATTCGTCTGCATTTGGTCTAGATATCATGAATTGATAGATTTATTAAAATTATCCCTCAACAAGTGTTCGGTTTTCCACCGAATTGTTTTTCCTCACACACACGCACACTCACGCACACTCGCTCCTCTCGCATCCTTGCATGGCTTCAGACGACTGACCTACGCAACCGACGTAACTGACCAGTGACCTCTCACCTCTGACACCTGAGGCGCCAATTGATGGACAGGTGTCCAGTGAACGCCCCGATTTAAATTGGGGCACGTTTGGTCCCTCGAGGATCGACACCTACCACCTTGCGGTCCTTTAATCGGCCTCATTTGCATATCGGCCATCGTACAGTGTACATTGTTTTCCGCGAATACTTTTGGTTGTCTCAAGTTCTACGAACTAATTGCTCGGCGTCGTTTTATTCTTTGAACTGCGTTATTAACTATTGTGACTCGCACTAGTCTCTTGATCATCTCGATTAATCAAATCACCAGTGTAAATATTGACTATTATTTTTTGACAATTAAAGTGACTGAGTTGACCAATGTACACGTGTGGTGATTTATGGACCTTCTCCCGCCCCCGTTAGAATCCGTTTTTATCTCGCCCATCGCTCATAAATTTCACAGATCTCAAACCCGGCATCGAACAACAAGTCAAGAGTAATGAAAGCAAATCAAAAGTCATTCATCTTTTATAAAGATTCACAAAGTCACAAATTACAAACCACGCGCGAAGACACGCGTCGAGTCTTGCTTGACGAACTTTGACATAATTCATCAAAATATAATGGAATCTCTTGTAATTGTTAGTTGCATAATTCAATTTACATAAAATTGATTTGCGGATAAAAAACCGTATAAAAATTTTCGGCAGTATTAGGAACTGGTGTCATGATAATTGATGATGAATACGTGAGGAATTCCACACTTCAGATTCAGTTGTTCGTCGCCCTCTTCCGGCAAAATTTTAAAGTAATAATTTAGTGCCCTCGAAATCTGGCACCGAAGTGGGATTTTTTTAAATGATATTATTTTCTACTTACTGATTTACACTGTAAGGAATTCTGGAAATTCCTTAGATGATCTATAAACCATCCAGAACTTCGGATTAAGCGTGAGTCAGACAAAGACCCAGAGGCTTTTATTTTAGTAAATTTTGGACAGGAAATATTGTCGTGTTAGTGGCCATCTGGTGATCTTTTATATGAAGGAAAAATTATTGTTATTCCGGATAGTATTTGCTTATTCCGTGCTAGGTGTTAGGAGTTTTGATAAAATTAACTATCGGGGACCCAGAAATTTTCGTTGTTTGGGCCAAAATATTATCGAGCTGCGCGATTATTGATAAGAATCCCCCCTTGCATTTAATCTTCGGGGAAATGTGGAGGCCCAGCTGAAATACTGGTGCTTAGTGTATGGATTTATCGGGATGAGACAGTTTCGGTTTTGGGTTTCCGTGGAAGGTCGCACGGCCAATCGCGACCGTTGCGATCGTGTTAATTTCCAAGGTCGCTATACGTTTTAGGGAATCAAGTTTTATCTTATGGTGCATTATATGTTCTGTTGAGTTATAATTTCGATGTATCCTGCGTCTCTGCCCCGGTAATCCTTGAGAATGCAGCCCCGAAGAGGTAATGATAGTTAGTGGATCTTATCTGGGCTAATTACCGCTCTTTTACTCCGTTTCATTTTTCTTGTCTTGTTTTGTTCTGTTATCGGTTCAAGTTGAATCGAATTACGCGTTTATGGCTAATAGGTTGACGTGTCCCATTAGCAGCTTCGTCGTACCTAGCGCCGGACATTTGCCTACGTCACAGCGGCTGACCCCACTACGTGGATATAACGTCCTCGTCCTATCTTTTGGCGTTAGATCCTCGCTCTCTTTTCACTTTTGGGGTATAAATTGAGCGATTTTTGCGTATTCGAGAGTTAGTTGAGAAGAGTAGTCGAGAGTAGTAGTTGAGAGTCGAGTAGTCGAGTATTCGAGGAGTCGGTGACTAGCCCTCATCGAGTCCATGGCATTCGGGCAGAGTGCCTTTGGGTAATGCCCTTCTGGGGAGAATTTTGCATCCAACCAGAAGTTTAGATGAGATTTTGGGTTTCGACTCGCGTTGCCGCATGGTTTTCGTAACCATCCGGAGTTGTGCCGCAGAACTCTTTTGAGGATTATTGTGGAGTCCAATTGTTCCTTTTTTTTGTGCATAATTATGAGAATTTCGCGTTCGGATTACGTGGGGATACGGGTGCGTTCCATTTTTTTATTATTCGGATTTTGCACCGAACGGTGAGAATATTGCTGGTTAACGCGAGTTGATTAGAGTCGTGATTTTCTTTTTGCGTTGGACGTGGACGTGTTAGATTTCATGGGATTTGTTTTACATTTAATTCTGTTTCGTGGCGTTGACGAGAATTCGAGTCGTAGGATTGAAGTTGGCATTAGAAATTTGTCCTCTGGCTCTTTGTCGGCTCAATAATTATTGAGTATTCAAGAATATGTTTTTTTTGTGGAATTATTCTGTTTTTTTCCAATCTCTTTTATTGTGCTTTTACTCTCAGTTTTTTTAGATTAGTTGTTTTGAGTTATGTTGAATGTAGCGCCCTACGCCAGCCTCCTTGTTACCGACAGTGTGGTTGACTGTTTCGCCACGGCGCCATTGTGCCTCTATCGAAATACGCGGCAGCGTATCGGCCAAGAAAAGTTTTGACTCCGATTGTACAAAACAGCAGGCCGATCGCTGCCGTGTATCTATACACGAAGCAACTACCCCCTCCACTACCTCCGAATCATATCCATTAAATAAAATACGAAGGTGACGAGCTACATGAAAAATACTCTTAGTTACATTATATAAATTGGCCACAAGCTTCTCATTGATGTAACTATTTTTTTGTTCGAAGCAATATTTAAAATAATACGCGCATAGCAACGGGTTCATATGCACATCCTCGCATTTCACATCAACTCCTGTCATTTTTTTGTTACAGAGTTGGTAGCAGTGCAATACAACCACATGCACCAAGGAGGGAAGCCCGGGAATTTACAAATTGAATATGGTGCACGAATGATGAATTCCACAGGTATTTTTCATTCGAGTTTCGTGCACAAATGAATTCTCGAAGAAGCAAATTCAGTCGGAAAATCTTGAATAAATAATTAAAACTCGGTGCAAATAACGACTGTGGAATAGAACTATTTGTTTTCCTTCGATTGTTAATTGGAAAGATGATTTATTGTGTGAAAAATAAATGAGCCGAATTGAATTGAAAATGAAAAAATTTACAGGATATAAAAACGATTCCTTGTTTATTTTGAAAAAAAATAATGAAATCTCCCTAAAAAAACAAAAACACAGGTTTTTGTAAAAAAAACTGCGCCAAGAAAAAGTTTTGTTTGGTTCTTACTGGNGAAATAGTTTCAAATCGAATGAGGATTTAAAAAAAATTATTGATGAAATAAAAAATTAGTAGAAGGAGGACCAACGTCCTTGGCGCGGATCAGAAGATGGAGAATTAGATTGATACTAGACAAGGAGTTGAAAAACTCCGCGCCAAGAACGTTGGTCCTCCTTCTACTAATTTTTTATTTCATCAAGAATTTTTTTAAAATCCTCATTCGATTTGAAACTATTTCTCTTATAGAAATCTGATTGTGCATTATTTTCGTTTATTCGACATTGCTGACTTGGCTTTCTTTTTCATTCCTTTAGATTTTTCAAAAATTAGATATACTCGTACTATGCACCACTTGTGCGTCGACCGTTGTCGTGTTACGTTGCTGAATAAAACTTAATTATATTTACGATAATAAAACTGTGTTTAATGATTCAATCCTAAATAACCCTTCAGGTTATGGGCCCAGCACGCTTCCACTGCGCGTGATTAAATTTATCATAAATTAAAAGATTGAAAGCAATAAATCGAAAATTCCAAAAAGGACGCTATCGGGCGGTCGGGCACGTGTTCGGGTGGATCACACGCGATACAAAGGGATATCCAGAAAGGAAAAATCGAGGCGAGCTGGGTGAGTGATGACAGACGAGAAGAAAATTGAAAGTACTTAGAGAATATGTAAGTACTGAAAAATACATTAATTAAGTGAAGTGAATTGGTGAGAACGAAAAATAAAAGTGATCAAAATGGCGGCCGGAAATTAATTGTCCATGACGCCGACCTGAAATCGAGATTTTTAGACTGAAAAGAATTAATAAAGAAATCATATTAAATTCACAAAAATTACTGAAAAGCAAGAAATATCTTTTGTCATAAATAAAATCATATTTAGGGAAAAACAAAAGAAGAAAGCCAAGTGATGCCGTGCCAATAGTTTCTCGGCAGTGAAGGCGAGCACGGGTTTCAACAGGCTTCAACAAGTAGACGCAACGGGTGGGTTATGCGCGCAACCGGGGCGCGTCTGAGAGAGAGGGACAACTGCAGTCCCTCACACATCGCTCCAGGAAGGCGAGAACAATAAGAAATAGAAAGAAAAACGAAAATTAGTGTGAATGTAAAAATTGATGTGAAAAACAACGATTCTCTCTCTCGGCCACGTTCCGCGTGTGTGCGGGGTCCACCAGCGTAATGTAAAGCAATAAAATAAAATCAATAGACACTAGTGCAAAATTGAAATTTACAAATTAAGGATGCATCCAAATCAAAATATTTAATTGGTGAGAATATTGAATTTAGAAATATTTAATAGGCGAGAATAACAAATTAAATATTTGATGGGTCGAATTAATGAAATTGAATTTTAAAATTGCTATCTTCAGACGAAGATATTTATAAATAAATAATTTCAGCTGATAAAGAACTTCCGTATGAAGTGTGGAGACTTCTAATTAGACAACATCAAATCGAAGGAAACCATGAGGGAGAAGTGGTCTGCCTAGCAATTATAGACGATAAAATATATGTTCTTCGAGACGAAGAAACTGAATATGTAACAGGCGAGATCAGGCATATGTGTAAATAGGCGAGCATATTATACACATTAGAAACGTGCAATATTAAGACGTCAAATTACTTGAGAAATATTTGAATAAATATTTTGCAATCATAAAAAGACTCGAATGTGTTTGGAGGAGATCTTATGTTTAGATTTTCGGAAGAGCACATTCATTCTAAATTCGGTTTGTTTATGTTTAGCAAGTCGAGTTTGGGATTTTGGACCTGAATATAAAAAAATGTAACCAAATACAATAATCCTAAATTTTTCGGTCTCTTTAAAATTAGATAAAAGAGATTTCTCAGAGGATAAATGGAGAAGTCTAACTGTGTTAGAAGCTGCATTGTTGGCTGAACAAAAGCCAATGTATCTACCAGGTTACGGTCCGGAGAGTCAAGCGTCAACAACAGCTGTGATCGAGAATGGGTCAAGTGAGGTGAACAAAGATTTGGTAAATACAGAGACGAGGGCCACAGCCGAGTCCAAGTCAAGTGAATTGACTGGAGGCGAGACGAAGAGTGGCGAGTTAAATAGCGGCGAGTTAAATGGCCGCGAGAGAAGTGGAGGCGAGTAAACCACAGGTAATATTGATGTTGACAAAACTGACCAAATCAAATTGAAACCCCAGATTACAGCAGATAATAAAGTAAATATTAAATTGAAATTGGTAAATCCTAATCTAGATGATGAATCAGTTGAGCCTAACGGTAACACGACTATCAAAACAGTTTCTGTAGACACAGTTGAAGAGCATGGTGGAAAAGCTCTGTAACTCAAATATAACTTCAACAAAAGCACTGTATGAAGGTCTAACAGAATAGAATCCAGGTAACAACAAACAAAGAGAAAACAATAGATGGAGGAGTGATGTCAGATGAGCATACAAATCTAGAAAGTCAAATTAGTTCAACAGTCAATAAACAGATCAATGAAATTAATCAGACAAAGTCAAGTCAAGTAAACAATCTAAATCCTTTGAGTCAATTAGCTGGCGCGGTAACCAATAAGTTACAAATTGAATTGCTTAACAAGGGAATGAGTTTCAAAAGAGATTACAAAATGGACAGTAAAATGAAGTATGAACATTTCTATGATTATTTCTCGTCAGAAAGTAAAACTAATAAACTTTTACACATCATTGATGATAGCATTCTGGTTACTGTGAACGAGGAAACTCTTGCAGAACAGAAGCACAAAGTTAAAGAAATTCTGATCAATCATTTGGACAGAAGTTATCACCCTAAAGTTGTCAAATTACAAGATCCAAAAGAAATATTGAAGAAACTGAAAGAATTGAAAATGGCAACTTATGAAAATGCTCCTGACACCATTCCTTTGAGGGAAAGCGAAAAGAAAGATGCATTCTACAATGCAGTAATAAAAGCTTTTCCCAACATTAAAATCATTGAAAAAGTAACAAGGAAAGCTATAGGTGCACACACTCGACTTTTGGCGAGTTGAGAATTGCGATATTAGAAGAAGAAGCTACTACGAAAAGTGAGCTCTCAGATTCTGATATTAAAACTGGTACTTTTGCACAGCACAAGGGGCGAAGGTGTTTTGCTTGTCAGGCATATGGACACAAAGGATCAGACTGTCCCAATAAAGGGAAAGGATACTTGTGCTACAGGTGCAACCAGTTTGGGAATTACAAGGCGAGAGATTGCCCAAACGTACCCCACAATGACAATACACCAAGTGGCTCAGGATACTCTAAACAGACTCCAAGGTACAATTCTAATTCAAAAAATAATTATCGAAATGGTTATCAAGATTGTAATGTCCAAAATTTTGTACTAGAAACTTTAAGGCTAGAATAATGTTATGTGAAATCATTAAGAACCAAACCAACAATTGTAAACTAAATTGAGTGCATTTCATNTATAGTTTTCTGTAAAATCACGCTCATGTTTTTGTAAACCGCATAGTTATACAAAATATATTTAAATTCAAACTTGATTCCCAGTACAACTCCAAATTTCTTGATTAGAAATTAGTCTCAACTCAAGCCCTATCCCTAAATCAAACCCTTTTCCTTTATATCTGGGAAAAAGGTAAGAGTATAATACTTTGCGTCGTCCAATAATTATAAAATTCAATAATTTTAGCTTTGATTTTAATGTGACAATTAAAACATGTCCATTCGACGCTAAAATCCTTCTCTGGACATAACAAGATCAATATAGAAGTAACAATAGAGGAACGAAAAAACCAATGAGAGGTGAAACATATGGTCCAAGTCAAAGAGGACGATTCGATAAGAGTCGGTTCTCTTATGAAAGAGGCGAGAACAAACACGGGCTTAAGTCATCTCACAAATCAAACAAGAAATCCAAATCCGACAAACCTACAGAGAAAAATAATTCCAATCAAGGTAAGGAAAAAGAAAATTATGATCAATCAAGTCCTGAAATATTTTATGCAGATAGTCAACAAACAAATGGAAATAAGTTTCTGACAGACTTTCTGGCAGATTCAGGCGCGACCGAGTATTTAACAAATTCTAGGATTATATTTAAAATATTCAATGAATTAGGTTGTGGAGTAATTAGGTGTGCGAATAAAAATGAGTCAGCGTACTTAAAAACGTAGGGAGCAGGAAAAATAGAAATTGAACTGGCGAGTGGCAAATTACTAGAAATTGACAAAGTTATTTTTGCAGAAGCTTTTAAACCAAATCTACTATCATTAAGAAAATTTGCCGAAATGGGATTAGCAATCTACTTCGATGACAAGAAAATTGATATGTTTGATCCAGTCTCGAATGAACTTTTCATCTCGGGGATTTACAGAAAATCTTACTGGATAATCGATTTAGAAATAGTAAAGTCAAACTCTATCAGTGAGAATTCTTTCAAGCAAATAAACAGTAGAGTAGTAGCAAATGTTGCTGATGTCACTGGGGGTGAGAATGAGGTGAAAAGATATCTTACCAGAAGTGTCACAGCAAATTTACAGAATGAAAGAAGAGAGAAAACAGAAATTGATAAGAGTAATGAGGAAGAAAATAAAATTGAAGAAAAGGCAAAGGAAGAAAAGCATAATGAAAAAGGGAGTGAAAACTTAATAAAAGAGAAAATAATTACTAAAGAAAATATTCCCGATGAACAATCAAATTTTGATTACACCATTTGGGACAGGAAATTGCAAGATGTTGATGAATTACCATGGAATGATTCGTTAGAAGATTTTCCAAAACTTTCAATTGATAAAGATAGCTATTTGAAGAATCAGAATGTCATGTTGTGGCATTGTAGATTTGGACATGCTTCAACGAGTTACCTCAAGGTATTACAAAAGAAATTTCCAGATAATAAAGAATTAAATGCAGAAAAATTTGATGATGAATTCATTAGAGATTATGAGGTGTGCTTAACGTCTAAATTCAATAAATTATCATTCCCATCGGTGCGCAGGCGAGCAGCAGTTTGCAGTTTATGCTGCAAACATTGCTGCATTTTCTGCTTACAATAGGACTCCACATAAATCAAACAATATGATAACTCCTTTAGAAAGATTCGCGCCTGATCACAGCTTTGATATTAATCAAATCAAAAGATTCGGTAGTTTAAGTTATGTAAAAATTGCTAGAAATGCTGGCCCAAAGTTTGGACCTCGAGGTGTAGGTATGGTCTTGGTTGGATGTACTGCAACAGGGTATCAACTCTTAAAGCCAGAGCTAGGAAAATATTATGAAAGTAGACATGTTAAATTCAATGAAAAATTAGTGTATGGGGATAAATACAAGGGAAACGGTATCAAAGATTTCCCAGACTATGGAGAAATGGAGAATAAAGATGAATGGTTTGTTGATTTCGAAAAGAATCGAGGTCAGGCCGAGGATTCTTCATAACCGGAGGGAGAGATAAAACGCAAAAGAGGTAGACCAAGAAAAGAAGTTTCCGAACAAAACATTACCAAGAAAGTGAAGACAATTGATATAAAGATAAAACAATAAATGATAATAGTTTTTCGGAGTTGGAAATTGATGAGAACGTGAAAGGAAATGTTTTCTTCACTAGTGTTATCAGTAATATAGGCGAGATAGATTTAGCACAAAAGGAAGATGAAGTATATCATGCACTTTTATCAAGCATAAATGAAGATCCCTCAAATTATCGAGAAGCTATAAATAGTAAAAATAAAGATTCCTGGTTAAATGCGGTTGATGAAGAATTGAACACGGTAGAAAGAAACCAAGTATGGAAAATTGTCAAAAGACCTCTAAGTATGATGAATGGAAAAAGATTAAATGTCATTGATTCAAAATGGGTTTTTAAGTGTAAAAATGAGGCAAATGGAAAAATAAGATTCAAGGCTAGACTAGTAATCAGAGGTTTCAAGGATAAGAACATTCATGAATTAAGGGAAACTTATGCTCCAGTAGCTCGTTTACCTTTAGTGAGAATAGTTATATCAATTATAAACAAATATAATCTAGAGGTGTGTCAGCTAGATGTTAAAACTGCTTTCCTCAATGGTGTGATAGATGAGGAAATTTACATGGAAATTCCAGAAGGAACTAATCATACTGACAAAGATAGGCAAGAAAATGTGTGCAAATTTGAGAAAGCACTTTATGGTCTTCGTATCAGTCCCAAACGGCGGAATGTAAAATTCACTGAAGTAGCTTTGAGTATGGGTCTGCAGAACTCGGATTTAGGATTTGAAAAATATATTCAAAAGATATTAAGTAGGTTTGGCTTTGACAAAGCACATCCACAACGTACACCAATGAATACTTCTCAAGTAGCTAATAATGAGAGAAAATTAAGAGAAACAGAATATGATAATGGGAGTTTGGAAAGGACAGAAACAAAAGCAAACATCCCTTACAGAAAGGCTGTAGGTAGTCTTTTGTATTTGGCTGGTGCTACGAGACCAGACATTGCATATGCAGTCAATGTGATAAGCAGACATTAAGTAAATCCTAAAGAAAGTTGATTGGGAAATGGTAAAAAGAATTTAGTTCAGGATTACTTCAGGATTACTTCATTTAATTAAGGATTACTTGATTTAATCCTGAAGAAAGTGATTGGGAAATGGTAAAAAGAATTTTTCGGTATCTGAGAGGTACTACGGGCTTGGGTCTGAGATATTCAGGTGAGACTAATGACATTTAGGGTTATTCTGATGCGAGTTTCTCTGATTGTAAAGATTCAATCACAACTTGTGGATTTGTGATTAGACTGTTTAGTGATTCGATCATTTGGCGAACTCACGAACAAACTACAGTAGCACTTTCTACGTGTGAAGCTAAGTATGTTGCAATGAGCGAGGCGAGTCGAGAAATGATGTCGTTGCACAACTCTTTGAAACTAATACTGGTTGATCCGCCTGTTCCAATGATCTTAAAGTGTGATAATAAATCTGCTATTGCTAGTACAGAAACAAATGGAGAAATGAAATTGAGACACATTGTAGAGAACAAATTACATTATGTAAAGGAATGTGTTAAAAAGAATTATATAAAAATCATTTGGATTGGCTCAAGGGATCAGCTAGCTGATGTTTTCACCAAACCATTGGCGTTTGAATCACACAAGTGTTTGATGGACCTAATGATGAACGTAAATATTTAAATTACTTTCTTTCTATTTGTCTAGGAAATCACCAATTTGGCGAGACCTTCTTGGAAAGATAAAATTGGCGAGATGGAAAACTGATGAGATTAGACTGACGAAATTACCTGGCAAGAATACTGAGGCGAGATAAAGTTACCAAATAAGAAACTTTGTGATGAATGAGAATATATTATCAGGAGAGAAGAAGACTGGAGAGGACTCAAGGATACTGTCTATGGCGGGAGGGAGTGTTGAATGTGGCGCCCTACGCCAGTCTCCTTGTTACCGACAGTGTGGCTGACTGTGTCGCCACGGTGCCTTTGCGCCTCTATTAGATATACTCGTACTATGCACCACTTGTGCCTCGATCGTTGTCGCGTTACGTTGCTGAATAAAACTTAGTTACATTCACGATAATAAAACTGTGTTTAATCATTCTTTCAATCCTAAATAACCCTTCATGTTAATTTAGTGTTTCTTTTTCTTTAGTTAAATTAGTTGGATATTTTGAATATATATTTTTTTTGAGACGATTGTATATAGTTTTCCTATTTTTTTACATGAATAAACCCTCGATACATTACACAACATTAATTCCGGTGTTGCGAGTTCTGTTATTTGTTTTTTTTAGCAATACCCATTGGCCCATTTTTCATCCGAACCTACCCCTCTCTCCACAACCAACCCCCTGAGCAGCGCGGAAAACTTATCACCTTCCCGTGGACTCCTTAGTGTTAAGTTTGTGTTAGATTAATGGTTATTTTCTGGTTCCTTCGTTTCGTTTTTTTTTTATTTGAGGTTCTTTTATTCGGTTTGTCGTTTCCGAGGACAAAGAAAGGCTGATGCCCATCGATTAGTTTTTTTTTTAGTTTTCTCAGTCTAGGGAAAATGAGCGACTTAACGTGGTTTTCCAGTCCCAGGTGGAAAATTCTGTTACAACACTAGAGAGGGCTACCAACAGCGGGTAACGTAATGCAGTTTTTCCCCGACGTTGTTGCGCACACATTTGTAAAAAATGACGATTCAATCGAAAATGTCATTCAGTTATTCGAAGAAATTGAAAATAGCAAGTAATAACTTTTTTGGCACAACCCTAGCGGACCCAGTGGATAGTACGATTCACTATTTGTTCTACGAGTGGAGAGAAATGTGGGAATTCGTGGAGAGTTGGAATGACAGGGGTAATTCTCTACTCTTCAATACTTTTAGAGAGTAGATGCGGCTGAGGCGAGGAATGTTCTGGGTTTTGTGGATTTTAACCCTTGAATAATCTAACCCTGTAATCATCTGACCCTTATACCTCACTTCCCTTGAACTTCCGGACCTCAAATTTTTTGTGAACGGCGGATGTTTTGCCCCTAAAATCTCTTGAAACTTATATAGTGTGATTCATATATTCTGACCCTGGGATTCTTAGACGTTTATTGGTCCTGACAGTCGGATATTGACCCTAAAAAGTTCTGACCCTTGAAAATGCTGAACCGTCAAATATTTGAACCTCATTATTTTCATGACCCTTAGAGTTGGGATCGGATGCTTCGTGAGGGCGACTCTCGACTCTCCACAATTTCTGGAGAGTGGATAGTTGAAGTCGCATGCTTGGTGGGGGCATTTTTCTACTGTCCAGAGTTTTTAGAGAGTAGATAGATGGGATTCCTGATTCGATATGTAGTAACCCTACAGGGTTTTGACCCTTCAAGCTTCTGAACAATATGATTCCAAAACCGCAAATTTTTTGACGCTTGGATATCTTGGACGCTTGGATATGTCCCGAAAACGTTCCGACCCTTATATTTTTTTATTCTGACATTCTGACCGTTGGATTGTCAGACCCTTATTGGTACTGACCCTTGGATTTTGACCCTAAAAATTGTTGACTCTTAAAAATATTGAACCATCAAATATTTAAACCTCATTATTTTCATGACCCTTAAAGTGCGGGCAACTCTCCACAATTTCTGGAGAGTGGATAGTTGGGGTCGAATGCTTGATGGGGGTGACTCTCCACTCTTCATAATTTCTGGAGAGTGGATAGTTGGGGTCGGATGTTTGGTGGGGGCGATCCTCCACTATCCACAATTCCTGGAGAGTGGATAGTTGGGGTCGGATGGTTGGTGAGGGCATTTCTCTACACTCCAAAGTTTCTAGAGAGTAGACAGATGGGATTCCTGACACGATAAGTTGTGACCCTACAGGGTTTTGACCCTTCAAGCTTCTGACCCTTATGGCTCAAAGACCGCATATCTTTAGACGCTTGGATATTTTGTCCCGAAAACCTTCCGACCCTTGATTTTTTTTATTCTCACATTCTGACCGTTGGATTGTCAGATTCTTATTGGTAACTGACCCTTGGATTTTGATCCTAAAAATTTTTGACTTTTAAAAATGTTGAACCGTTAAATATTTAAACCTCCTTATTTTCGTAACCCTTAGAGCGCGGGCAACACTCCACTATCCACAATTCCTGGAGAGTAGATAGTTGGGGTCGGATGGTTGGTGGGGGCATTTCTCTACACTCCACAGTTTTTATAGAGTAGATAGATGGGATTCCTGACTCGACAAGTTGTGACCGTACAGGGTTTTGACCCTTCAAGCTTCTGACCCTTATGACTCAAAGACCGCACATCTTTAGACGCTTGGATATTTTACTAGGTTTCTATTTTTAAATTAACTAGGTTTCTGTAACGAATCGCATCATACATCATTCCATCATCAATTCAGCATAACCCACACGTGTAAACATAATTTTAATTTATTTTATTTATTGTACACGGTAACAACAAGTTGAGACATTAAGATGAGTCCGCACAGGAATTAATAATTGATTCACGCACTTTCAAACAGTTTGACATAAAATGAAAAATCTTTCTAGCACTCCCAATCTCGTGACATTCCAAGATGCACAATATAGCAAGCGCAGAGCCCGAAGTTTCTAATAAATCTCTCAGGTAACGATCCCTAGCATGAGTATAAGAAGGACAGTATAAGAGAACGTTTTCGACTGTTTCGTAATCTTTTAAACATGCTGGGCGTAATCTAGTACAATCAATAATGAATTTATTTCTATTAATAATAATACTCCAAGGGCGCCTACAGGCTAGCCGAAGCGGAATCTTGAGATTGAGTAAAAAACTGGGACCTCTAAATATGTATTTTGACACCGTGTCCCCAAGCTCCTGGTGAGGAGGATTTGACAGTTTTTAGATGGACAATAAGACTGAAAGTCTCTACGTTTGAGGCCAGTGCATAGGTTGTTGACAATATCTTCTTTGCGACTTCCCCAAACCTCAGCAGAATGCATCTCCAAGACATCAAAGGGTTCGTCGGCAAGAATGAGGAGGTTTTTGAGTCTCACAATCCGGTTAAGCTCAGCGGTCGCTATCGGCGCCTTGGACAGTTCGTCAAGTCTCTCAAAATAAATTCGGGGAAGCGGGAGGAACTCATGCTTAGTATTTTGATGATCCAGCCTAAAGTCATGCTCAAGATCGTGACCGCAATATGCGGAACATTCAGTTCAAGTCTCATTAGGTAACCGGGTGTATCACGCGGGAGCCAGAATAAACGTTTGAAGAAGTTACATTGAGCACGTTCGAGCAGACCAAACAATCTCAGACCTCAGACAGAAGCTAAATACAGAAGGGTAGAGGAAACCAGCGAATCATACAATTTGATTTTTCCTACCCATTTCTCAGCTTGAATTCTAGGAATAATCGCGATGGCTTTGATCGTCGCTGCCTTAGCCTTACTGATAGCATTACTGGCCGCGAGATTTCCAAGTGATGATGAGGAGAATGTCATTAGTAAACATAAGAGCTAACAATTTCGAGTGCATTACCATCATACATAAAATCACGCTGTTTTCTTCCTCCTGCCCGCTTTTTTGAAAATCAAAACCTTAGTTGTTTCAATGTTTACAACCAGATCCCACATGCTACAATAATCGTACAAAGTTGTTAAAATTCTCTTAAGCTCGATAGATGAATTAGCAATAATGACTAGATCGTCAGCATTCAAGAGCATCAAAATGTCCCCAACATTTGAAAGTGAGATGCCCTCGTGACCCTTTTCTTTAAAGAATTTGATGATATCTGAGATGTAAAGCGCAAAACGCAGAGGGCTGAGGACCTCCCCCTGCAGGACTCCCACTGTGACTTCTACGGGTTTAGAAAAATGATTACCGACTTTGACTTTCATGGAAGTTGTGTCGTAGAGGCTTTTGATGGCATTGATCACTTTGGCGCTAACTCCAAGATCATAACGCTTACGCCACAACTTGTCATGTGGTACCGAGTCGAATGCTCGCCGAAAATCGACGAACACCGAGTAAACGGCAGCACCCTTGTGACGGAGATGAGACTGAAGGTGACGGATTGAAGGATAAAGGCATTGTCCTGACAGCCTCGATCCCTTCGAAAGCCAGCTTGTTCCTCAGGGAGAAGCCCCTAACCCTCAGAATGTGAGATCTGAGTGAAGATTTTGACTGAGGAATTTATAAGCGCTATGCCCCTGTAATTCTTTGGGTCAGCCGTACAACCTTTCTTGTGAAGCATAGTGAGGACAATGTTGGACCAAGAGTGAGGTGTGACCCCGGAATCAAAAATTACATTAAACAAATGTTTCAGATAAATAACCCAGGAAGGTGGAAGGTTTTTCAAGAATTCGTTTAAGATGTTGTCTTTACCGGGTACTTTTTTGTTTTTACAATTTGACAAGCTAAAGATAACTTCTGGTAAAGAAATCGGCGCGTCGAGAGATGGATGGGAGTTACCACTAAAATGACATACTCACAGAGAGCGCGGAGGGTACATGTCCTTATAAAAATCATCCCATTCAGAAACATGCGGAGGCTTACGATAGACTCGACCTGGCCTACCTTCGTTAACTGCACCCCAATATTGACTAGGATTCTTGACATCAGGAAATTTGTCGATCACCCCTCGCCTATAGATTGCTTTCTTTTCCGATACGAGAGCATCTGGATCTTTAACTGCTTGAGAATATACGGTCGCTAGAGTAGGAACGAAGTGAGACTTCACACATTTCCTATGAAGATTATTAACCACACGGTTTTTTTCGCGGCAATCTGCATCGAACCAAGGCTGATTCTGCGAGATCCTTCCCGATGAATACTGCGACTTCACTTCCTTCAACATATCAGCTTCCTCTGTAGCTTCCCGTATGGCCTGAATCGAATTACTATTCAGCTCTTCCACAGATAATGACTGGAACGGCCTAGATGTTCTTGACAAAGATGCGAGGTGATTGGAATATACAACTGCCTTCTCCGGATCCCAGGCGAACTTGGTTACCGAACCAGCCACAGGAGCTTCGGCCTCGAACGAGGGGTCAGAGAAAGGGTTGTTTATCTTGAGTACAGTCGGGTAGTGATCTGAATGTTTTTCACTCTGGTCAACATAGAAGTCGCTGACATGTTGTGCGCCCTCAGGGTTCACCCAGACCAGATCCACTGTGCTCACTCCAGCGTGGTTGAAGAAAGTGACTTTGCCTGGATGATCTCCAGGCGTCCTGCCATTGAGCAAGAGAAAACCTTGCGTCCCCATGACCTCAAGAAAAGGGGCACATCTCCTATTGGATACCTTAATTATCATATCGTGTTGGGGGAAAAGTACAGTACCAGACAACAATTCTTCCTCGACCTGATTGACCTCCGCCATTTTCGTGTTCATATCCCCACCGATAACAAACAGATCGAATTTCCTCGTTGACTGAATCTCCTCCACGAGCCTCTCAAAAGGAATAAGGAAGGACAAAAAGTCAAAGTCAGGATCGGGGGTGACATAAACCAAGCCAACCACTAGTCTGAGACTACCCAACACAATACTGTGGAATGACCACCACTCGCTCACGTCAATCACTTCCGCAGTGTATTTATTATCCATCAGAGTCAAAAGGCGGCCAGGGGGCCGACCGCCGGACGGGTTATTCGCTGCGAGCACTGAAGTCGGAGCAAAATCATTAAAATTCGGGGATACAAACTGAGAGGTACTCCAAGTCTCCGGTGCACAGATGATATCATACTTCGTAATCCCTGATTTTTTTGAAAGATTTTTCAGACCGTGCACATTCCAGAAAATAATATTTGTAAGGATATTTTCCCGAGTTGTTTACCCAGGAAAAATCCAAACTACTTTTTAACCGTCTCTATCGGTCAATATTCGGACGCCAGCCGAACCTTCACGGGAGGTTCGACGAAAACCGGCCTCTGAGGCAAAGCCGTCCACTCAGAGGACTTTTTGGTTGGACAATGGATTGCCCAACTAGCATCAGCATGATACGGTAGAGTGGGCGAGGTCCACCAGGAGTACAACCGTCACATGCCCACGGCCTTTGCAAGTCGAGGATTATGCCTCGCGGCATAAGTTCCCTACTGGATGGGATTCACCTTTCCTCCGGAGGGTCTCTCGACTCCTCCGGCATGCTTCCTTTCTCCGAGTATTTCTACTCGGGAGAGTTTCCGAACTATCTGCGATTCAGCTGGGACTCCTCAGAGCCTGGGACGTCGAGAGGCTGATCTGACCAGGGTGGAACTACGTTACCCACGCTACGACCACCCACACTCTCAACTACCAATTACCGCTTGGGTCATCGCGCGTCACTCTCTCCGGGTAGTACTAGACCGTCAGTGTATGGTCGGGCCGGCAGGAGGATTTCTCGACTCCAAGCCCACGGGCCTATACGCCTCGAATCGTGCCGCCGAGACTAGATGACGCCGGACACGACGAAGTCGTCACTTCGCGTTCTGAAATAACTCAGATTTACGCGCGGGGGATGCAGGGGCATCCCCCTATATTCGCCGCCACAGTTATGCACCAGGCTACGCTGAGTAAAACTCCTTACCATGGCTTCTTCAGCCATCCACCACTCCAGCACACCGAGAGATTATTTCAACCTCTCGGTTCAAGCACTCGCATGCGACTCTCTCGGAATCTTACTAGAGCCTTGCCTCCTAGTCTGGGTATCTCGGCGACGATAGGTCATTCCGTTACCCTATCCCCACCAATCATTCCGACGGGATCCCGGGGGCACCAGTCCTTTTATTGCTGGGCGAATTCTAATATGGCGATAGTCTAGTAACGCCCTCCAGACCTCCAGGGGTCGCGGTTTCACTCATAACCGCTATGCCTTAGGTCTTTCATCGGTTTGTGGCTCTTCTCATCCAGTTGCGGCGCTTTCAGCCGTCTCTAGATGTCACTTCCTGTCTCTCTTATCACAAGTTTAACAGTTCTCTTTCTTATTTAAGGGGATTTCAACCCGTAACGAGAAAATCTCGTTACATACCTCCCTCCTTAAGAGAGGTTTCGACCCGAAACCTAGACGTTTCAAGCCAAAACCCTCCAGGACTCTTCAGTCGGGGGGTCCTCCAAAGCTTCCCTATAGGGCTTCATGTCCACTATAACACAGCCTTTGGTATTACGACCATATCAGAAACTTGGTAACAGTTTCTGGAGTGCTTCTTGGTCACCACGAAAGGTCCATTGAACGGTTTGTTCAAGGACGCTGAACGATGCTTTGCGGCACTCGACAGCTCGTGGCCGCGAACTAGGACCAGTTCGCCGACCTCGAATTCATCTTTCCTTTGGTGCAATTTATAACTTTGCGCCTGTCGATCATTAGCTTCGGCTAATGCATGCCTAAAGGCCAATCTGAGGGTGTCATAGCGCTTCATGCGCTCGACCCAGGCCTCTGTTGGAGTTTCTTCAACTTCAGAATCTCCCTCCAGCTTTCGTCGCAACGAATTCGCTGGCTCTGGCTCTCGCCCGAGATTTACAAAAGCCGGGGTTGCATTCAGGGAACTGTGTTGGGCTGTATTGTATGCAAAACGAAATGCATCCAGACGACAGTCCCAATCACGGTGATCCTGATCTACGTACGCTCGTATCATAGCTTTTGGCGAACGGTTCACTCTTTCAGTGGGGTTCGCTTGCGGGTGATACGGCGGCGTTGTTCGGTGCTTCATATTAGTTGAAGCAGCCAACTCTCTCAAGTCCTTATTCACGAACTCGGTCCCATTATCGGTCAGCAATTCTCGTGGAGCTCCCCATCGATAACTAATGGTTTCCTCCAATGCTGTCCGTATCGTCGCACCGGTTGCTTTGCGCAACGGCCGCACTTCTATCCACTTCTTAAAGAAGTCTTGGATAACTAGGATATATTGGTGTCCTGCTTTACTCCGGGTAAAGGGACCCATAGAATAAAAAAAAAAAAATGCGGCTGGTCACTTAAAGCGCCCAGAGTCACCTAAATCATACGATCTTTTGTAACTTCCGCCTTAGTTTCGGTCAGTCACACAGCCCCAGCCCTGTGTTTCTCACTAGGCTAATAAGGCTGGTGACAGCCGCTTGTTGTAAGTCCTCTGGTTTCAGGAAAGCCTGGCCCCAGATTTTATAGCGACGGAGTGCTAATAGGGGGCATTCACATAAAATGTGGATGACGCCCTCCTTATCGCCTCCGCACAGTCTGCAGTCTTCTTGTTCTGCAAGTTTCATCTTGAACAGATGAGCTCTGAGAGCTGTATGACCCGTAAGGAGCCCTACTGCTACCCTCAGATCCCCTCTGTGCAACTCCAGAAGCTTTCTGGTCCTAACTCTTAGTTGCCCTCTCATAAGCAGTTTCGCTTGTCTGCAGGTCGCAACTTTCTCCCAACGCCT
>NW_021680991.1:239793-240355 GCF_001412515.2 Diachasma alloeum
CTCTGAGTGGACGAGTTTGCCTCAGAGGCCGGTTTTCGTCGAACCTCCCGTGAAGGTTCGGCTGGCGCCCGAATATTGAGCGATAGAGACGGTTAAAAAGTAGTTTGGATTTTTCCTGGGTGAACAACCCGGGAAAATATTCTTACAAAATGGCGCCCGAGGTGGGGCCTCTCGGAATCTTACTAGGGCCTTGCCTCCTAGTCTGGATATCTCGGCGATGATAGGTCATTCCGTTACCCTATCCCCACCAATCAANAGCGGTAGTCCTTAAGACCTCCACCGCCCGCGACCGAGCCCCCTCACTACGACAAAGTGGGAACCCAGTAGAGGGGGAGGGACCCATGATATCCGCCGATATTCTCGACCAGGGTTTCTCGATTGCGCCAGGTCCCATCTGGCCTATCGGGGCTTGCTGTTGCACTTTGCAGTGCTCACATTCGTGACACGCACTTACGTACGTCATCACGTCCTCAAACATCGCCGGCCAATAATATTGATTGGCCAAGCGTTGGCAGGTCTTATCAACACCTTGGTGTCCTGCCTGCGGTAAATCGTGGCATTC
>NW_021680991.1:240365-272112 GCF_001412515.2 Diachasma alloeum
CTCCTAGTCTGGATATCTCGGCGATGATAGGTCATTCCGTTACCCTATCCCCACCAATCAATCCGGCGGGATCCCGGGGGCACCAGTCCTTTCACCTGGCCGTTGGTCCCTAGTCTATTCCGACATAGCCTATAGAATCACCCAGTTGGACGGTCTGTACGTCGGCCCCGTTTCCCCTAGCACATGCTGGNAGGGTACAACAGTCCTTCGGAAGTTTTCCATATAGGATATTTTTCCGGGATTCTCTCTACGTCTCGACAGCGTCGGAGATACCATTTATCTTCCGTATCTGCCGCCATCGAGAGTAACTCCGTCGCTCCTTCCGGTGCGCGTGACAAGGCGTCAGGCACATGGTGAAGCGCGCCCTTCCGGTGTATGATTTTGTAATCATAGTCTAACAACCGGAGGTTCCATCTCCCTAGCCTTCCAGCTACGTCTTTCATATTATAAAGCCACCTTAAGGCGCTATGGTCCGTTATTACTGTGAAGGGGTAGCCCTNCCTTCTCATCCAGTTGCGGCTCTTTCAACCGCCTCTAGATGTCACTTCCTGTCTCTCTTATCACAAGTTTAACAGTTCTCTTTCTTATTTAAGGGGATTTCAACCCGTAACGANGTGAAGGGGTAGCCCTTCAAGTAACAGCGGAACTTCATAATGGCCCACACAACTGCTAAGCATTCCTGCTCAGTCACTGTGTATTTTGTTTCAGGGCCTGTTAGTGAGCGACTAGCGTAAGCTATAACTCACTCTTGTCCATTTTGTACTTGCGTGAGTACAGCACCAAGTCCCACACTGCTTGCATCCGTTTGCAGGGTAAACGGCAGTGAAAAATCGTGCCAAGCAAGAGTTGGATCCGACGTTAAGTGCTTTTTCAGCGCTTCGAAGGCTTCTTGCTGTTCTTCCCTCCATAACCACAGCTGATTCTTCTTGGTCAGAAGTGTCAGCAGTTGAGGTATGGTTGCAAACTCTGGTATAAATCGTCTATACCAGGATGCCATTCCCANTTATATGGAGAGGCATGAAGTGGAGAGGGGGAAATACTGGGAGAGTTATTTATTTTTTTGGAGCATTAATTTCAGGAACTGTAAGACGGGTAGGGACAGGGAGACGAGGTGCGTTACTTGAGTTTCTAAAGGACTGAGGAATGCGCTTAATGACATCATCAAGGAAACGATTGAGCTCTTCACCTGTGAGCCATTCTCCTTCCCATTCGACTTTCATATACCAAGTTTTGATCGGTTTCCCCTCGCTTTTCAAAAATTTGGCAACTAAACGAATNTTTTGGGTCGACTTGTAGTCCTTGACTGTTCACGACGAACCCGAGGTATTTCACCTCGGAACGACAGAAAACACTCTTTTCTCGATTTATCGTGAAACCGTGATCTCTCAACTTATCGAGGGCCTTTCCCAACCACGTGAGGTGTTCCTCAAATGTCCTTGAGACGATAATGATATCATCCAAGTACACGAACACGTGGGGATACATCTCTGGACCGATTAATTTGTCCAAGGCTCTTTGGAAGGTAGCGGGTGCATTTGTCAGTCCGTACGGCATGCGTTCGAACTGAAAAAACCCTCTTCCCGGCATCGTGAAGGCAGTGATCTCTTTCGAGTCCTCTACCAACGGTATTTGCCAACACGCGGCACTCAAGTCGAGTGTCATGATATAATTGGCTTGTCGCAACTCATCAAGGATGCCGGTCATATTTGCAACCGGGTAAGCATCCTTTTTCGTTACTTCATTTACCCGGCGGAAATCGATACAAAACCGATATTTTCCGCTGGCTTTCTTAACCATCACCACGGGACTATTCCAGTCGCTTTTGGATGGCTTGATGACTCCATCTCGGAGCATCTCATCTACTTCCTTCCACATTGATAGTTTGATGTGTTCAGACACGACTTTGACCCTTTGTCGGATAGGTTCGTGCCCTCCCACGTCAATCTTGTGGGGTGGTAGTTTGGAAATCGGTGGACTTCCTTCATGCACTGGAATTTTTTCATCCAGGAGCCTCTGGAGTTGGGTATTTTGCTCTTCTCTAGGTACGCTCAAGCCGTTACACACAGTTATGTGGCAGGCTCGGTCCACTGAGTCAAACTTGAATGTTTCGTCAAGTTTGTCTCTAAAGAACCAGGATTGGTCAAAGAAATCAATGACCACCCGTGCTTCTCTCAAAAAGTCCAATCCCGGTATGAAATCCTCGGATAGCCAAGCCATCCAAAGAATTTCAACCGTGACGGGTCTTCCCCCTAATACCAGACGTATTTTAGAGGCCTCCTTTACCACCTCTAGTTGACTATTCGCCACTAGAACTCTTCTCGGTGGTATTCTTCTCGCACCGATACCTAGCTCGCTCAGCAGCTCGATCCCCGCTTCTCCAGCGAAGGTACGAGATGCCCCTGAGTCCACTAGAGCGCGTATTTTCCTTCCGTGAATTTCGATATTCACGTGAAAGGTAAATGTCTTTCCTTCTTCCATTGCCTGATTGATAAACTCCAGATCAGAGCTCATCTCTGACGATGACAATGCAATGGGGTCCATCAGGGATTCTAGAGAGAGTTTTTCCACTTTCCTCTCCTCTCGAGACTCGTCTGCCACTGCCGCGGGCATTTCTCCCCTTTGTACAGCAGTTTCTTCGACCTCTGGGCTATGATTCTGCCCTGAGATATCCCTTCCTACAGTTTCTGAGGAATTTTACCTCCCGTGAAGGTTCGGCTGGCGCCCGAATATTGAGCGATAGAGACGGTTAAAAAGTAGTTTGGATTTTTCCTGGGTGAACAACCCGGGAAAATATTCTTACAAAATGGCGCCCGAGGTGGGGCCTCTCGGAATCTTACTAGGGCCTTGCCTCCTAGTCTGGATATCTCGGCGATGATAGGTCATTCCGTTACCCTATCCCCACCAATCAATCCGGCGGGATCCCGGGGGCACCAGTCCTTTCACCTGGCCGTTGGTCCCTAGTCTATTCCGACATAGCCTATAGAATCACCCAGTTGGACGGTCTGTACGTCGGCCCCGTTTCCCCTAGCACATGCTGGGCGAATTCTAATACGGCGATAGTCTAGTAACACCCTCCAGACCTCCAGGGGTCGCGGTTTCACCCATAACCGCTATGCCTTAGGTCTTTCATCGGTTTGTGGCCCTTCTCATCCAGTTGCGGCTCTTTCAACCGCCTCTAGATGTCACTTCCTGTCTCTCTTATCACAAGTTTAACAGTTCTCTTTCTTATTTAAGGGGATTTCAACCCGTAACGAGAAAATCTCGTTACATATTATATGGAGAGGCATGAAGTGGAGAGGGGGAAATACTGGGAGAGTTATTTATTTTTTTGGAGCATTAATTTCAGGAACTGTAAGACGGGTAGGGACAGGGAGACGAGGTGCGTTACTTGAGTTTCTAAAGGACTGAGGAATGCGCTTAATGACATCATCAAGGAAACGATTGAGCTCTTCACCTGTGAGCCATTCTCCTTCCCATTCGACTTTCATATACCAAGTTTTGATCGGTTTCCCCTCGCTTTTCAAAAATTTGGCAACTAAACGAATGTTCTTCGAAGTTTTCTCCTCAAGTGGAGTAGGATCATGACTCACAAATACTTTAGAATGTCCCTTGCTCTGTAATAGTTGGTTTTTATTCATCATGATCTGCTGTTTGTGTTCCCAGCTGTCAATCTCTGCTTTGATCGTTTGTTTCTCCTTACCTACGAGAGTAGCCTTGATGAGGCAGTTGTGAACATTGAGTGAGTCAGCGAGAAACTTTGCTGTTGCCAGCTGGGGATTAGAGGCATCAGTTTGTAGACCACGAATGATAATATTATTCTTTCTCGATTTCTTGTCGAGCTCGTGTAAACAGAGGTCAACCACCTTGGAGTCGACTATCAGATGATTCTCCCTGATGTTTTGAAGAGAGGTGGCGTACGCTTCAATACCACCAGGGTCTACGTCATGCAATTTCTGCTTAATCGCATTCACGTCGACCTCGAGTTTGTCGAATCGTGCGTCAGTCTCTTGTTTGTTTTGCCTGATCATTTCACGAATTTCATTTTGTCGACTGGAGGCTTCTTTCCGATCTTGTTCCCTCCAGATGGACATCTGTTTGAACAGCTCCTGCACAGTTTCTGGGGTGTGAACTGACATGACTTCTCGAATCGGAGATGTGTCAGAGTGAGGAGAAGAAATGATCTGAGAATTTTGGGAGGGTTTTTTTACAAGAGACGCGAAAGTATCGTCCGTCACGTCATCGGTAGACTCGCTCTTACGTTTTCTATCGCCTTGGTCGCTTCCGCTGGACAAGAGATGTAACGTAGGGGGCCTCAGTACGCACCCAGCCTGAGATATGAGAGAGTTACTTCTACCTCGAGGTTTACGATCGCTGCGCAACAGTAATTTAGACGGGCTCGATAATGTCGGTTGGTTATCCTCTGATTGTGAGCACTGTAGGCTGATGGAGTTAGAGGAAACTATTTTATCGGCACTTTCTCCCGGCATTTGTGCACATAACCTCCAATGGGGAAAAATAGAAAACAGCGTCAAGAAAAACAGAGTACAAACGCGCACAACACTAGACTCCATAGAGACTCATACCCCAAAATGAAACACTATTTTTGAACTGTTAGACGACCACAAAATTATATGACAAAAAACAGTGAAAACGGTCGAAAACTATTGAAACACACGGAGCGAAAAACCGCACGTGTGACAACAGTTAACGCCACAACTGAACCCCAATATTTAGATTATTAGTGAAAGAAATTGGAAAACTCTCATGAAAAAACATATACAGGCTGTCCCGCAACCGGGCTTTTTCCTTCGAGGGTATTGAAGAGGGTGCTTTTTGAAGTGGAAAGTTCCTCTTCCATTTTTGTATCTTAGCATTTTTTTTTTGGTCTGACTTTTTTTTTTGATTGAACTACTAATTTTAGGAGCGAATATTTTTTTTTTACAATTGTTGAAATTTTTTTTTTTTTGATGCAACATGATCCTGAAACTGATAGACGATGGAACACTACTTATAGCACGGAATTTACTCGCGAAAAAAAATAGTATGATCCACAATTACTTCTGATTATTCTTCTTAGCAAAGGGCAATAAATAATAACACACACTTTTCTCTTAAAAATAACAATGATTCTATTTGTTCAGTATCTAATAATTTACGATATATTTCGGAGCAGAATAAACGTATCCTCGCACACAACGGCTATATCACGATGGAGAGCGAAAAAACATATCACGTGACCTGACGTCACAATTCGCAAATACGCAATGAAGCAATCTTTGCTTCTCCAACACCCCCTCTCAAAGTTGCGAAATATCTAGACCGACTTATCCACCACCCTAAGTACTCGAATACAACCCCGTAACTTTGGACCACTCAACCCTTTGGTCAACGCGTCCGCTGGCATCTTCTCTGTCTCCATATACCTGAGTTTTATTTTCCTCTGATCATATGCATCCCGAATGAAATGATGGCGTATATCGATGTGCTTGATACGAGAATGAAAAGCACGTGACTCAACTAATTTTTGAGCACCCTGATTGTCGTTGAACAACACTATATCATCCGTGAGCACACCAATTTTAGTCAGAAGCCCCTGCAAATACAGAACTTCCTTCATTACTTCACACATCGCCATGTACTCCGCTTCTGTGCTTGACAAAGCAACCGTTCGTTGTTGATGTGCCTCCCAGCTCACAGCTCCACCAGCCAGAATGAATGCATACCCTGCGTATGACCGTCTATCGTCAAGACTAGCGCCCCAATCAGCATCAACTACACCAAATAATGTTTTTCCAGTCTTCTGATACATAATTCCAAAATCTAACGTACCCCTCAAGTACCTCAAAACTCTCTTAGCTGCAACCCAATGAGATTCGTTATAATTTGAATTATACTGACTGAGAAAATTCACCGCGAACGCTATGTCTGGACGTGTCGACATCGCCAAATACATCAACTGCTCCTATCAACTACTTATATGGGTAGATCTTCATCACTTTTTCATCCGAGACCTCCGGTCTCACCAACTTTGTACCGGCATCAACTGGAGATGAAGCTGGCTTACAACCCTTCATACCAAAACGTTCTAGAATAGCTTCTGTGTAACGACGTTGACTGATAAACACGGAACACTTATTATGTGCCTGATGAAATTCCATTCCCAGACAATTCTTAACTGGACCGAGATCTTTCATCTCGAAAACTTTTGCTAGCCTCGTCTTCACTTCCTCCATCCAGGTCAGATTTTTCATTGCAATCATCATGTCATCGAAATAGATGGTAATGATTAAGATGTCATCACTTCGATTTGCGATGAACATACACGGATCCTGAACCAGTTGACGTAAGCCCATACGACGCAACTCATCGACAAGACGACGATGCCATTGTACGCCCGACTGCCGAAGACCATACGAAGCTTTCCGTATCAAAGATACTTTATTAGCAGCCTTCTTCAACGCTGTGTACCAATTCCCAGCTGTAGACAGAATTGCATCATCCCGAATGACCTCATCTTTTGAACCAACCCGTTTTCCAGACAATATCTTCTCTAACATCACCTCCAGACGACTCGGAACCTCCATGCAGATTCTCTCATTCAGCTCTCCGTTCAAATATGCTGTTACCATATCCATTTGATGAACCTCCAGTCCCAGCTCAGCCGAGATTGCTGCCAGCAACCGAATCGATGTAGACCTCACCACTGGTGAAAACGTTTCATGAAAATCTTCCCCAGGATGTTGCGAACACCCTTTAGCAACCAGATTTACTTTCTTCTTTCCTGATGGCAAAAGATCATCATGTTTGGTTCTATAAACAAATCTGTTTCCAATAACTTTACGATCGACAGGTCTATCGACAATCTCCCAGGTTTTATTCCTAATCTGCGACAAATATTCATCATCCATGGCAGCTTCCCAAGCTTTTACATCATTAGAAACTGCAGCTTTTTCCCAGCTCAGAGGGTCCGCAGCAACGACCAGATTGGCAAACTAACAACCATCAAGGTCACCATTGATCTCCTGCATGTCCCCCTCCAACTGATCGTTGTCTCCTCCAACACCATCATCCTCATCATCAGAATCTGGAACACTATTGAACAATTTCTTTGGCCTACCTCTTTGACCAGTACGAATGAGTCTAGGACGACCTCTAACCCTTCTGAAACGAACTGCTCGACGTGCCCCTGATGTTGCAGGAGTGTCAGATGGTTGAAAAACTTCCTCTGATGAGTCAACGCTTTCATCATCACAGACCACCTCTTCAAGCTTGATTTGAACACGTTTCGGTACACGTGCGAGCACACGTTTCGGTACAGATTTCCCGTCCGGTAGAACATTTTCCCCTAAATCTTCACTCAGAATCTCCTGGTAACACTCTTTGGAACCCATTTCATCAACAAAACGAACATCTCTGCTGACAATGACCTTGCGAGACTCAGGACACCACAGGCGATAAGCTTTTGATTCAGTCGAATATCCCATAAAAATACATTCGTACGACCTGGAATCAAGCTTTGTTTTCTTCGTCTTATCAAGAACAAAGGCCTTCGTACCAAAAACTCTGAAATAATTAACAGACGGGATTTTTCCAGTCCAAATTTTATGTGGTAGCTCACCACTCACAACCTTTGTGGGACACCTGTTACGAATGTAACATCATGTATTTATTGCTTCATCCCAAAAAATCGGTGACAATCCAGCCTCTCTCATCAAACACCTGGCCATCTCCACCAAAGTCCTGTTCATACGCTCTGCGACACCATTTTGTTCTGCGGTATACGGTGTAGTCAACCTTCTTCCAATTGTATTCTTCTCCAAAAAATCATCGAAAACCCGATTACAATACTCTTTACCATTATCAGACTGTAACATCTTGATTTTTCTACCAATAAAAGTCTCTGCCGCAGCCTTATACTTCGGAAACGCTTGCAACACCTCAGACTTCTGTTTAACAAAATATACCTGACACCATCTGAATTTATCATCGATAAATGTTACAAAATATCTAGCACCTGAATGTGAAGAACAACTCATCGGACCGCAAACATCATCGTAAACAATGTCTAATAAATCTTCAGTACGCTCTGGATCTGACACAGGAAATGGGATTTTAGTTTGTTTTTCTCTAATACAAACTTCACAATGATGAAGCCTATCACCAGATTTAACATCTAAACCATGAACTAATTCTCTTTTTACCACCAACATTAAATCTTTCTCATTAACATGCCCAAGTTTCCTATGCCATTCTTCCAAACTATTTTTCAAAAATACTTGTGGTTCAACAATATTCGCCTTCTCAACATTCCTCAAATAATATAAATCTCCTACCCTATCAGCAATCATACTAATTTTCCCATTTTTATCGACAATCAAACTTTCATTCTGTCTGAAAATAACCTCAAAACCATGATCAGTAACTTTAGACACCGACATTAAATTTGTTCTTAAATCTGATACATGGAGAACATTTTCTAAATTATACAATCGATTCTCATGTCCATTTCCTATCTGAAGCTTTATACTACCAACCCCATCAATTTTTGTTTTGTTATTGTTCGCGAGACTCAATGATCTGTCAACTTTCCTTAAATATTTAAAAATATTTTCTTTCGCACACATATGAGACGTGCAACCACTATCAAGACACCATCTTTTGCTATGTGCGGTTGTCTCAATATTGAACGACGCTTCCTCTTCAAAAACCTCAGCAGCAATTTCATTCTTACTAAACTCCTCTTCACTTTGTCCAGCTGACTATTGATTCAATATTGCGCGACAGTATCTCGCAATATGATCGAACCCCTGACATGACACTGAACTCGCTCCCTGGGAAAACCACTTGTAGATGACTGATTCTTCATCACGCCCTGCTTAAAATGTCCACCATAATTACCACGACCACCATAGAAACCATGTCCATCTTGTCCACTATGTCCCACATGATTCCTTTCACCACGAACACCATTATCACTCTGTCCAACATGTCCACCATGTCCACCACGAGAACCACCACTCGTAAAACCCTTCTGTCTGGCAAACATTGCGTCGTGCGCCGACTCACCACATTTGTTTTCTCTAGATTCTGCTTCCTGTAATATTTTGACTTTTAAAACTTCAGGCTTGGACCACTCGTCACGAGATTCTATTGCACATCTAAAATTTTCATAAGAATCCGGCAAACTGTATAATAAAAAATTGACAATAAATCTTCATTTATCTTGAGTCCTATCTCCTCTACTTTATCTACTGCATCAAAATAACTCCCGAGAAAATCATAAGCATCATCTCCTTCCTTCATCTTTGTTTGCGTTATCTTTTTCAATAATGTGGCTTTACGAACAGGCCCACTCGACTGGTGAACTTTCTCCAATTTGAGCCAAACATCACGTGCTCTTACTGTTCCCTTTAACTGTTTCATCTCTGATCGAATCACTGCCAATATAATATCAGCCTTACCCTTACTATTCTTTTTATCCCAATCAGCTGTTTCTCCAGTCGTTGGCCTCATCCTCGTACCATCTACATACTCAAATAAATCATGTTTCACTGAAACCGCCTCCATCTATATCTTCCACGTATCATAATTGTCTTTTTGCAATGGCTCGATTGATATACTTGCTCCACCGTTACTCATTTTCACTAATTCACTTCTCTCAGGTACACTCTTAAACTGTCAACTTTCCCTCTCTCTCTCTCTGTCTGAATACACCAGCATCGGTCTTCCCGAATGCTCCACTAACACACTGTCTCTCACTGTCTCACTCTAGCAAGCCCAACGGTCTTCCCACTTGGACTCTATGCACCACTAAATATCACAAATTTTTATCTCTTGATATTTCACTTTTTACTATGCCACCTGGGCCCATAACCTCTTAGCAAAGGACAATAAATAATAACACAACTTTTCTCATAAAAATAACAATGATTCTATTTATTCAGTATTCAATAATTTACGATACATTTCGGAGCAGAATAAACGTGTCCTCGCACACAACGGCTATATCACGATGAAGAGCGATAAAACATATCACGTGACCTGACGTCACAATTCGCACATGCGCAATGAAGCAATCTTTGCTTCTCCAACAATTCGTAGTTTTTACAATTATGTTAATTATTGATAAGTAATTAATTATTTAGTGCTAAATTTATTTTATTAACTTAATAATTTGAAATTTATTTATTTCATTTTATTTATTATTATTTTTTTTTTAATTGAATCTTGCTTTGTTTACATACAACACAGTGGCATGCACTGAGGCGGGGGGGGGGGGGGGGNGAAATTTGAACGAAAAAGGGGGAGGGTTGCGGAACGAGTCTGAGCCCAAATCATGCCTCCAAAAGAGGGGCTGAGTATTTTTTTTCACTTTTTGCTTTCACTTCGCACGGATTGAGGCAAATTAACCCTCTAATGCTTTTAGGCCACGAATGGCCACTTAAGGTACGGGAGAAGAGACCGCGCACTCTTACGAAGAAGCGGCGAAATCGGGAGAACTTTAAGAGCATTAGAGGGAAAACATTTTTCCGGGGGTGGAAGCCACCCCCGCACGTATTGAGTGGGTGGAAATTTCGGAACAATGAAAAAACGGGTTGTGAAATGCGTCTGAGCTCAAATCATCCCTCCGAAGTCACCCTTATCCATGGACCCACATGAAATCTTCTCACTTTGTCTTGCTTCCAAAATTTTTTGCTGTGCCGCGTCAAATTTTTGGTGGCTCTGAAAAGGGCCGATTGTGATGGATTTTCATGCTGGCAGTTGCTGAAAATGGCCTCCTCCACCAGCCACGCAGGCATGAATCCTGCTGATGACTTCCACCTTAACATACTGGAGTATTTCAGCATCCACCTTGTTTGCGGCTGTATGTAATCGCGCCACTAAGTCCTCCACGCTCTCTGCCTCTGACTCATAGACTTGTTCCTTCAGATAGCCCCAAAGGAAGAAGTCTAGCGGCGTCAAATCAGGGGAACTAATGAGGATAGAAATCCATTATTTTCCGGCACCATTTTTTTTCTCGAGTAGTCTTACCGTGCTAGTGGAGCGGACCATAGCGACCGAATCAACGTCCAGGAAACTGCTGATTCAGGTAAGCAGTAACTTCCCGAGCACAGTGAGGTGGTGCTCCATCCTGCTGGAACCAGCGAGGTCTACCTGCAACAGGTACATCGTCCAGCAATTTCGGAAGCGTCTGGCTGATAAATGCTAGGTACTGTTGGCCCTGAGAGCAGCACAAATGGAAATTGAAAATATTTTTGCGGGGGTATGTCCTATGTTTGTACGTGTGCACTATGGCGTGTAAAATTTCAGCCCTATAGTTTTTTTCTCACTCGTACCCCAAAAAGTGTTGGCGTATGAAAAGATATTCAAAATGGCATATAATTTAGTGTAATCGGTTAATATTTAGGTGTCGCTCACAGGTGATTTGTATTTCTAATTCAAAATACATGTAAAAAAATTTAATCAACTTTGAAGTCTAAAAATAGTCACAAAATATTCGATTCCGGGTGAGATTTTCCGAGGGGGGTTTAAAGAATATCTAAAGGGAAGATAATGAACGGTTTAATGATTAAAAAAAATTTTGTTCATGTACTTTTGTGGCCATGTGCTTGTATGAAATGAGCACATTCTGCATATTCCGCTTCATATGGATTTATCTCGATAACAAATCATTTTACGAGAAAAAAATCAAATGACACTTTTTGTTGGAAATTCATTCAGCTAGGGACGATCAAATTTCACGAGGGTCACAAGGGGATGGTCGAATGTCACGGGAGTGAAACGTCACAAGGGGACATTCAAATTTCACGGGAGTGAAACGGCACAAGGAGATGAGGGCAAATTTCATGAGGGTCACAAGTGAATGGTCAAATTTCCAAGAAGGTTAAACGTAACGAGGGTCATGAGGGTCACTAGGGGATGGTCAAATTTTATGAGGATAAAACGTCCCAAGGTTTACGAGGGGATTGTTCAATTTTAAATAGGATCAAACGTCACGAGAGTTACAAAGGAATAATGAAATTTCACGACGGTTGAATGTCACAATGGCCATTTTTTACGAGGGTCCAAAGTCACAAAGAGATGAGCAAGTTTCACGAGGATCAAACATCGTGAGGGTCACAATAGTCACACAGGAATACGATGATTAAAAGATCCTGAAAAGTTGAATGGAACTATCGCAGACTCTCAATTGTGAGAAGTATAATGGTATCAATATTATTCAGCTTTACTGATTTTTGCACGTAATTATTTCGGACACTGAAATGTTGACGATCCGCTTGTGACGTTTGACCCTCATAAAATTTTATCATCCCCTTGTGACTCTTGTGTCGTTTGACCCTCATGAAATTTGACCGTCCCCTTATGACCATCGTGACATTTGACTCTCGTGAAATTTAACCATTCCTTTGTGACCCTCGTGACGTTTGACTTTGACGATGTGTAACGTAAAAAATCCTAGAACTTCCTGAAACGCATGACCTTTATGATGAATGATAATTCGTCGACTCCCAATTTTTTCCAAAAATTACTCATTCATCCCAGGAGAAAGTGATGTTAGGGAAAAATGTCATTGAACCTTTTTTGTAGCTGACTGAATTTTAAACAAAATTGTTCTTTGATTTTTTCTCGTCAAATCACTTGTTATCGAAATAAATCCATATGAGGCGGGATATTCAGAATGTGCGCATTTCATACTAGCACTTGGATGAGCCTGAAACTGGCGAAAGATTTTGGCGAACGATATGCACATCTTTTGGAGCGCACTGTACCGCCGGGGACTGTGGGCGGGGGTCACTTTTTCACCCATAATTTTTTTAAATAATTTGGAGTAATGACAAAATATGTTTGTTGAACCCTCAGCCCTCCATATGCATGCATTTTTTCAACCAAAAAACTCATTCTTTAATCAAAAAGAATAATTCTGAAAATTGGGATTCGCGAGGCCAAGGGGGGGAGAGGCATGGAAATAAAGGGTTGAAAATTTTATCCGGCAAGGAGAGGGGGTCCCAGAATCTATCTGAGCCACTCCCATCCCTCCGTTCGCAAGCTTTAAGGATGTTTAACCTATCAAGTGAGCAACTACGTTGTAAACGAAAATAAAATTGACCGAATAAATAATTCATGTTGCAAATTATTTGTCTTATCAAATTAGAAGTTACATGGCGTACTTTTCCGTTCTCAAAAACAATAATTAAAGAAAAAGTTCATAAATACTGAAGGACTTATGACTACGGTGGTAACAGTCGAATTTTGATCGGGCAACATTGCACGCTTCAACTAGTGGTGGGGTCTTAACAGTGAGATGGATGTTTGTATGGGTTATACGTGTCCATATGCTTCCAGCACTGAATTGTCGTCACCGACTTTAGCGACCTCAATCAGCTGTTGTGTGGTGTTGTCGCCTTACTCGACTCGTCATGGCGGTCAAATTTTTTTTAGAGGAATTCGAAATTCAATTGAAGATGTCGCGCTTATGTGGCCCGGTCCCCCTACTTTTTCTTGCCGGCGATAGATTCTCCTTAGTCTAAAGTAAATGGTTTGTGGTTTTTTTTCAATATCTTGAGTGTCTAATCCATGGAACATTTCGATCAAAGTTTACACGGTCACGTTTCTTCCATAAGCGTAATGTTACAAGGAATGATTTTCAGAAATTAATTTCTCATTAGGATGCCCCGATGGAAGGATTAAGATTATTACTAACGTGTGGCTCGAATATGAACCTGACATGTGAAGCAATATCAAAATTATGGTGAATAATGCGGGTTTTGGCTAAACATCCTTAATCAAATAAAGAATGCAATTATTAAATAAAAAATGAAAATCTCAGAAAATATACATTTCTCGAGGGTGTGGAAAGGGTAGGTATGATAACGGAGGGTTGCGAATTTTACCCAACAAGGGGAGAGGGTCCCAGAACCTACCTGAGCCACCCTCACCCCTCCGTTTACATGTGTTAATTGAATAAAAAATGAAATTGTTGAATAAAGAATGAAAACTTCGAAGTTTGAGATTTCACGAGGAAGTGCAGGGGGTAGGAATGGAAACGGAGGGTTGCAAATTTTACCTGGCAAGGGGAGGGGGTCCCAGAACCTATCTGAGCCATCCTTATCCCTCCGTGTACATGCATTAATTTGATAAAAAATTAAATTGTTAAATTAACAATAAAAATCTCAGAAAATTTATACTTTGCGAGGGATTGGGAGGGGGAGGCTGATAACAGAGGGTTGTAATTTTTACCTGATAAGGGGAGGGGGTCACAGAATCTATCTGAGTTACCCCAACTCCTCTGTTTACGTGCGTTGATTGAATAAAAAATAAAATTCTAAATAAAGAATGAAAATTTCGAATTTCGAGATTTCACAAGTGGGTGGAGGGGGTAGGCATGATAACGGAAATTCTACCCAACAAGGACTGAAGATTGCAGAATCTATTTGAGCCACTTCCCTCTCCCCTCTACATGGTTTATTTAAAATTACAAAAAAGGAATAGTCAAAATTTATTCAATAATTTTATTTTTTATTTGATTAACGCGTGCGAACGGAGGGATGAGAATTGCTCAGATAGATTCTGGGAACTCCTCCCGTCACCGGGTAAAATTTGAAACCTGTTATCATACGTACCCTTTCCACCACTCGTAAAATGTCAATTTTCTAAAATTTCATTTTTTAATCAACAATTTTATTTTTTATTCAATTAACGCATGTAAACGGAGGGCTGGGGGTGGCGCAGAAAGATTCCGGAACCCCCTTCCCTCACTGGGTAAAATTTGAAACCCTCCGTTTTCATGGCTACCCCCTTCACCCCCTTGTGAAATTTCAAACTTGCAAATTTTGATTTTTTATTTAACAATTTAATTTTTTTATTCGGTCAATGCATGTGAACGGGGAGATGGGGCTGGTTCGGAAAAATCCCGTGACCCCCTCCCTTTGCTGGGTAAAATTTGCAACCCTCCGTTATCATGCCTACCTCCTCCACCTCCTCATGAAATTTCAATTATCGAAATTTTCATTTTTTAATCAACAATTTTATTTTTTATTCAATTGACGCATGTAAACGAAGGGATGGGGGTGACTCAGATGGATTCTTTGACCCCCTCCCCTTATCGGATAAAATTTGTGACCCTCCCTTATCATATCTACCCCCTCCACCCCCTCGTAAAATCTCGATGTTTAAAATTTTCATTTTTTAATCAACAATTTAATTTTTATACAATCAACGCATGTAAAGGAACGGATGGGGTTGGCTCAGAAAGATTCTGGGACTTCCTCCCTTTACTAGGTAAAATTTGCAACCCTCCGTTATCATTCCTACCCCTTCCACTCCCTCGAGAAATGTGATTTTCCTGAGATTTTCATTTTCTATTTAACAATTTCATTTTTTATTGAATTAACGCATGTGAATGGAGGGATGGGGAGGGTTCAGATAGGTTCAGGGACCCCCTCCCCTTGCCGGGTAAAATTTGCAACCCTTCGTTTTCATGCCTCTCCCCTCCCCTCGCCTCGCGAATCCCAATTTTCGGAATTATGTATTTTAATTAAAAACGGTTTTTTTTTAATTGAAAAAATGGATTCATACAGAGAGATGAGGGTTCAACAAACATATTTCGTCATGTTGAATGTCTTTTTATACGCTAACACTTTTTCCGGGACAAGAAAAGAAAAAGTATAGGGCTGTAATTTGACACGCCTTGTTGTGCACTCAATACTTGCATTAACATAATCAGGAAGTTGCGAGAAAAACACCCGATCACCAACTATTCCTCCCCACACGTTCACTTTCCAGCGTGTCTGATAGCTTTTTTCCCCCACCATGTGAGGATTTTCAACAGCATAATTATGTAAATTATGTTGATTGAAAATCCCCTCTGTCGTGAACAGGCTTTCATCGGTCCACATGATTTGGACCAAAAAGTTTTCATTCTGGTAATACAAAGCCAGAAACTCTTGACAGTAGTGCAGACGCTGCTCTGCATCTCCCGGCTCAAGTTTCTGGACTCTGGTGTACTGAAACGGGTGGAGAGAATTTTCTTTCAAGATGCGGTTCACCGTGGATTTCGGGCAGCCGATTTCTGTTGCAATCTTCCGACAGCTTCTCGTCGCGTCTTCCTCCACACACGCCAACACTACTTCGTCGTCAAGTCGACGTTGATGTCCCCCACCGTGACCTGATGGCACAACCACATTCTCTCGCATGCGAGAGTCCACATCCCGGAACACTTGTGGAGTCAGGTGTTGTCGATTCGGGTATGTAATGCCATACGTTCGCACTAACTCGACTGCATCACACCGGGATGCACCATAAATAAGGTGCATAACAGCGTATTCGTTCGCTGTGAAATTCACCATAATTTTCACTTCACGTCTGACTCCGGCAAAGAATCAAACACGAATGACGAAAACGACTGACTTTCCCTCCCCGAAACACAGAATTTACCTCTTATTTTCGTTATTTATCACTGAAGGAACTTCCAGGAATCCCAGTGTTGATATAAACAGAGGACGAGAGATGATAAAAATACGCAATAACATAGAATTTTGTTTGACTAATTCGTGTTATTTACATCGTCTCTTATTTCCCTTCAATGTCAATATTCAAGATATCGGAAGGTTCTTTCACTAAAAATCGAGAAATAATAGGTAAATATTTTTATTTTATGAAGGAAAGTTATCTATCTTTGATATTTATCGGAATTTGGCGTAAAATGAAGAATAAAGAATTACAGAGTGACTGCACACGTTCACATGAATCTAATTTATGGGAAATTCAGGTGTACTGCAGCAGCGGCAGCGCGAAGGTACCGCGATAGATGGACCAATCGACGACATTCGAAATCAGGTGTATTCCATTAGACTGTGGATGCTCGCATGCACGTAGTGCCAGAAGGGAGACCTCAGTCTTTGGTGAGAGCAAAAAAAAGGTTTTTTCAAATATTCCACCCCACCCCGTTGGACACATCATTTGGGCTCAGACTCGTTCCTCAACCTCCGTCCCTCATTTCGTCAAAATTTCAACCTCCCCGATTTGAACTGGGGTGGCTTCCACCCCCTCGAAATGTACAATTTTCCGTCCGAACTGAGAGCAAAAAGCGAAAAAAAATACTCACCCCCCTTTTGGACACATGATTTGAGCTCGCAATCATTTCACAACCCCGTCCCCTCACTGTGTGAAAATGTGAGGGGAAAATTATGGGGGTGGCTTACACCCCCTCACAAATGTTTCATTTACCGCAATACGTGCGGAGTGAGAACAAAAAATTGAAAAAAAAAATGCTCACCCCCCTTTTGGACACATGATTTGGGCCCTGAATCGTTCCTCAACCCTCTGGCCTCACTGTATGAGAATTTTGACCTCCCCGATAAGTGCAGGGGTGGCTTCCACCTCCTCGAAATGTCGAATTTTCCCTAATCCGTGCGAATTGAGAGCAAAAAGCGAAAAAAAACTACTAACCCCCCTTTTGGACATATCATTTGAGCTCGGACTCATTTCTCAATGCCCTCCCCTCGTTGTGTGAAAATTTTGACCTCCCCGATAAGTGCGGGGGTGGCTTCCACCCCCTCGAAATGTCCAATTTTCCGTAATCCGTGTGAACTGAGAGCAAAAAGCGAAAACAAATACTCACACCTCTTTTGGACACACGATTTGGGCTCGGACTCATTTCTCAACCCCCTACCCTCACTGTGCAAAAATTTAAGCTTCCCGATACATGTGGGCGTGGCTTCCACCCCCTCACGAATGTTTCATTTAGCTCAATACGTGCGGAGTGAGAACAAAAAATTGAAAAAAAAATGCTCACCCCCGTTTGGACACATGATTTGGGCCCTGAATCGTTTCTCAACCCTTCCTCCCGTTTTCGTTTAAATTTCAACCCCCCCCCCCCTCCCAAGCAAAAAAAGCAAGATTCAATAATAAAAAACAAATAAAAAAAATAAAATAAATAAATTTCAAATTACTAAATTAATAAAATAAAGAGTCTGGTGGAATAAGTATGGTGAAAATGCCCCCAACGCATTTTGAATCACCAATTTTTTCTGTTGTTCATCGTGATAAAATATGCTTGTATGCAAATTTTCAGATTTTTATCTGCATTCCTGCCAGTTTTGTCTTGAAAAACCCATCTTTTTCTTATTTTCACGTTTTTAGCCATCCAAAAGTGATCTAAAAATCTGAAAAAAATCTGAAAAATCATAAATATATCAACACTTGTCTCAGAATTTTTATTTAATTTTTTATGATAATTTCTATTGGAAAAAAAATAATTGAATTTTCAAAAATTGTTTTGAACATTATTGGATGAAGATACAACTTTGGAAAGAATCATCATCTTTCATTTAATGTTTTTCTATAGAATAGCGCAGAGAAAAAATTTTTTTTTGCCTGCGCCATATTGAAAAAAAATTAAATTGACAAATTTTGAGGTTTTTTTACTGAAAATCTACGTTTAATTCCTTTGCTGGGCCCAGTTAATGAGTAATAACACTTTTCATAGTTGATTCACATATTAGACAATTATAATTACTCATTATTTTCCCCCAAATCAGAGTTTTATAGATTGTCCGCATCATCTCATTATTGCACGGGGAATGAAGCTGCAATTTGCAGTCATAAATCCCTTAGAAATTCACATACATAGTTCACAGATCATTTGTGAAATATAACACTATTTGGATCGATGGAAAATTAATAGACAATCGAAATTCTTCATCATTGATAGGAATATTGACAGTAACAACAGATCGGTCTCTTTAAGGATGCCAAGTGGGTCAAGTGCACAACTAAATTGATCATTTTTTTCAAAAACCTTGAATAATAAATTGTGTTAACTTGATTAATTCATCTCGCCAATTTATATTCAAATTGAGTTGGGATGTAATACATGTAAAATTTTCTTTTCGTTTTTTCGACCAAAAAATATTTGTTTTATTGACTAAATGGTGATATCCGGTGGGAATCGGGGCAACACCGCTGCTGTCAGCTGATGGTAGAGGCGCGAGGGTTTGTTGATATTCGAACGTGTGTTGGAGGTTATACATGGCCCAACAAAGGAATTAAACGTAGATTTTCAGTAAAAAAACCTCAAAATTTGTCAATTTAATTTTTTTTCAATATGGCGCAGGCAAAAAAAAATTTTTTCTCTACGCTATTCTATAAAAAAACAGGAAATGAAAGATGATGATTTTTTCCAAAGTTGTATCTTCATCCAATGATGTTCAAAACAATTTTTGAAAACTCAATTATTTTTTTTTCCAATAGAAATTATCATAAAAAAATTAAATAAAAAATCTCAAACAAGTGTTGATATATTTATGATTTTTTAGAATTTTTCCAGATTTTTAGATTTCTTTTGGATGGCTAAAAACGTGAAAATAAGAAAAAGATGGTTTTTTCAAGACAAAACTGGCAGGAATGCAGATAAAAATCTGAAAATTTGCATGCAAGCATATTTTATCACGATGAACAACAGAAAAAATTGGTGATTCAAAATTCGTTTGGGGCATTTTCACCATACTTATTCCTCTAGACTCTTTAGTCCTAAATAATTAATTATTCATCATTTATTAACATAATTGTAAAAACTGAGAACAATCAGAAGTAATTGTGGATCATACTAATTTTTTTCGCGAGTACATTCCGTGGTATAAGTAGTGTTCCATCGTCTATCGGTTTCAGGGTCATGTCGCATAAAAAAAACAAAAAAACAAATTTTTAACAATTGTAAAAAAAAATATTCGCCCCTAAAATTAGTAGTTCAATCCAAATAAAAAGTCAGACTAAAAAAAAAATCGTAGGATCCAAAAATGGAACAGGAACTTTGCACTTCAAAAAGCACCCTCTTCAATACCCTCGAAGGAAAAAGGTCGGTTGCGGGACAGCCTGTATAGATATTATATCCTATTCGTTTTCAAAAGAAAATGAGGAGTTTTTCTACAGTTACAGTTTCAATGACATTGGATACTTATCGGTGATCATTTATAGTCGTTTGTTTACGAATTCTTGTAAATATTTGATCTCTTTTAGGTTCTCGATGGAAATTGATTTCTCGATACCATTTCATAAAATCAATTTCGTACTTGTTTCTAATTGAAATGGAAATATTCAATGACTACAATCAACTACAAACGATTCTAGATAGGAATCCAATGTCATTTTGTCGGCGGCTATCAATCAATTCCAATTTGGCATTCAAAAATCGATGGAACGTTTATTTGAATTTGGATTGAAAAAATTTCAATTCTATAATCAACTACAAACGATTCCAGATGAGAATCCAATGTCATTGAAACTGTAACTTTAAAATAGTTCGTAATTGTTTTTCAAAAATCGCTGGAACGCTTATTTCAATTCGGATTGAAAAAATTCCAATACTGCAATCAACTACAAACGATCGCAGATAAGAATCCAATGTCATTGGAGATGTAACTGTAGAAAAACTCCTTATTGTCTTTTGATAATGAGTATGATATAATATATATTTTTTTTAATGAATTCTTGTGACACTACAAAAAACTACTGGTGAACGGCATTGAACATATGATGTTTTCAATAAGTAATTAATATTTTTTTCGTCCTACGATGACATGAACTTTTTCCAATTTCGTTCACTAATAAATTTGATATGCAGCCTTGTTTTATTTTTTCATTTTTTCCAATTTTCTTCATCACTACAAACAACTACCAACGAACTCTTGTAAGTATCTGATCTCTTTTAGGTCCTCGACGCAAACTGTTTGCTCGAAACCATTTCATAAAATCAATTCCGTACTTGTTTTCAATTGAAGTGGAAATATTCAATTACTACAATCAACTACAAATGATTACAGATAGAAATCCAATGTCATTTTCTCCGCGGCTATCAATCAATTCCAACTTGGCGTTCAAAAATCGAGGGAACGCTTATTTGAATTCGGATTGAAAAAATTTCAATTCTGCAATCAACTACAAACGATCACAGATAAGAATCCAATGTCATTGAAACTGTAACTAAAAAATAATTCCTAATTGTCTTTCAAAAATCGCTGGAACGCAGATTTGAATTTGGATTGAAAAAATTTAAATGCATACAATCAACTGCAAACGATCGCAGATAAAAATCCAATGTCATTGGAGATGTAACTGTAGAAAAACTCCTTATTGTCTTTTGATAATGAATAGGATATAATATATATATTTTTTTTATCAATCCTTGTGACACTGAAAAAAACTACTGACGAACGGCCTTGAACATCTGATCTTTTCAATAAGTAACTAATATTCAATTTTCAATTCAATTCAATTTATTTCCTTGATGTTACAAGAGTTCTTTCCTTGTTTTACATCACCACCAGCCCTTCTTTCTCCACTTCTTATATTATTTAGTACATGTTTATATATATATATATTTAAACTTTGAAATTTTAACTAACAACTCAGATAGTTCCTATTAACACAATATTTCCATATCTAATTGTTTCTCCCTTTCCTTCTCTATTAGATCACAGTATCTTCCTCCTATCTTACTCCATTCCTGAAGTCTTGGGTCATCTTCATCCCTGACTGCCCGTCTACTTTTCCTCCATTTTCTTCAGCGCTTTCTCCAACCTCCTCAGCCTTTCGCACATTTTCCTCCTAGGGCCTTCCTTAAGCAACTCGATTGCTCTTTCTCTCCACTGTCTTCAGCTACTTCCTCTCCTCCAATCTTCCCACCACCTCTTATCCGCTTGATCTAGCCTCATCATCAAGTCCTTGCAGCACGCTACGTGCTCCAGTTTCTCGGCGCAGTGACTCCCGACAACTCGCCCGCTAATTAAAAAATCGTATCTCTGCTCCTAATTAACATTAAGGAATGAAACTAATACTGTACTATGGAGAATTAGATTCCCCATTCTTCAACCCCCGTTTCATTCCTTAATCTCTGTAATAAAAAAATAAAAACTGCGACGCAATTCGCGGCGCAATGAAAAACTCAATGGTTTCTCGGCGCAGAGCGCTTCCCCATTAATTCGCCCGCTAATTAATAAACCTCCTTCTCCTTACCGCACGCCCTGCACTCTTCCTTCTCGAAGCTCTTCTTCCCACCCCTGAATACATTTCCACACCTCCACCTTGCCCAGGCTATTTTCTGCTCCACCTTTAATCTCTTGTCCGTCCAATATTCAGCCATTTCATTATTCTCCTTTACCTCGTTGTAATAATTACAATATTTGGACATTTCTATCCTTTCCCAATCCTGCTGTTTCTCCTGATCCTCCAGTGTCTCCACCATGGCCTTCAACCTGTTTTCCGCCTCCTCCTGTTCTCCAGCCCATAGTTTCTCGACGAATTGGCCATCTCCCAACGCCCTCAGCTTCTCCTGCACTCCTTTTCCCCACTCTGAAAGTTGTCCATTCATAATTCCCCTTAACTCTTCCCGCAGGCACTTTCTCGCCCACCTGCTTTCGTCCATCTTGCTCGTTTTTATCAGAAATGTCGCTGCCCTTCTGAACGCCTCTACCTCCACACTACACCCTCCAGATTCCTTTCTCCAAATCTAGTCTGACGTATTCCTTGCTAGTCCCATGCTTGCTTTGATGTACTTCTTCTGTACTCTCTCAATTGCCTCCTGCCTTTTCCAGTCCCACAGCTCCACTCCATACAACGCCGCCACCTTCACTGTCGCCCCCATAAAATACAGCCTCCTTCTTAGGTTTTTCAACCTCTCTCGCGTCATTTCTCCCCAGCCCTTATTTATCATCATCGGTGCCTTTCCAGCTAGCTTCCTCGACTGCTTTTCGAATGTATTCCTTGTCGTGAACCAGAACCCTAAATACTTGAACTCCTTCACTATCTCTACCTCTTTTCCTTTGTACTTCCAGCTCTCCGCGCTTTTTCTTCTTCCTTTCCTGAAGATCATTATCTTTGTTTTTTCCACGCTTACCTCCATCCAGTTTTCGTCAGCCCAACGTTCCAGAGTCCTCAGCATCTTCCCTAGCTCCGCTCCCTCCTCCGCCACTACAGCCGCGTCATCCGCGTACAGTAGTATATATATCTTCGCTCCAGCTCCTGCCCCTATTGCTGCCCCTCCTTCTCCTCTTTGCTCCATAGCCTCCAGTAGATCCTGAATGTACACGTTGAATAGTATCGGACTCAGTGGACATCCTTGTCACACGCCCTTCCCCGTCCTGAATTCTTCTGTCAGACCCTCACCCGTTATCACCTTGTTTCTTGTGCCCTCATAGATTTTCTGGGTCATCCTCAAAGATTTCCCCTGAATTCCCATTTCCCTCATTTTATTCCAGAGTTTCCCTCTGTCTACCTTATCAAAAGCTGCTCTAAAATCCACAAATGCCACGTATAGCCTCCCCCTCTTCCTTTTTAGCTGGCTCCCAATCAGGGTGTTCAACACGAATACCTGTTCCATTGTTCCGTGCCTTCTCCTGAAACCTGCCTACGCCTCCGAGAGTTTCTCCTCCTCTTCTAGCCATCCTCCCAGTCTGCGAGCCATTATTGTCGCTAGTATTTTATATCCTATGTCCAATAGGGATACTCCTCTGTATTTGCTGCCGAGTTAATATCTCCTCTTTTATGGATGGGGAATATCGTAGCTAACCTCTGCCTATCTACCATTTCTTCTTTTTTCCACATCTCCTTAACAATTCCGACCAATTCCTCGTTTCTTTCCTCCGGTAAATTTTTCCAGAATTTCGCCGTTATCCCGTCTTCTCCCGCCGCCTTCCCCATCTTCAGCCTATGTATTGCTCCGCTAATCTCCCAATCTGTTGGTATCTTGTCTAGCTTGGATTCCTCTGTGTCCTCTTCTCCCTCTCCCGTTTTCCGCTCTGCCCCCTCAACCATCCGTTTCTCTCCTGGCTCCTCTGCTCTCCTTCCTTCCTCGTTCTTCCCTGCTCCAGCCTGTTCCTCCTGTCTCTCCTCTGCAGCATCTAATAGTTTTTTAAGGCCCGGATGGAGGGATTTTTTCCCCGAGTGGCGATTTTACGCCCCCCCAGTTTGCGGTTAAAGCAAGAAGCTTTATCCCGACCATAGCTATGTCAGTAACTACGGGAATGGCAGGAAACCAGAGTGACATATAAAAGTGGGGCTTGGAAGGGGCCCCGCAGTTTTTGTTTCTTATTCTGTTCGTGTTTATTTTTTCCGGGAGATCTTCTCATGTTTCCTATGAAGTTTTCGAGAAATATTTCCCATTTTCGAGAAAATTCTCCGGTTTTTGAGAAAATTTCTGAAAATTCTCCAGTTTTCGAAAAAATTATAAGGATATTTTGAGTTTTCAAACAAAATTGGAGGAAATTCTAGAGTTTCCGAGCCCGTTCGAGAAATTTTTTTTAGGTTTTCGAGAAAATTTTCTTATTTTCTGGAAAATTCAAAGAAATTCTTCAGTTTTCTAGAAAATTCCAGAAAAAGCTTGGGTTTTCGAGACTGTTCTAGATAATTCTTAGGTTTTCGAGAAAATTCTAGGAAAATTCTCCGGTTTTTGAAAAAATTAGAGGGGGGTAGGGTAATATGGACAATTGGAGTAAAATGGACACTCAAAAATTTGCGAATTTTTTTTGTTTAATTCAAAATTTTGAAAATCGTTTCATTGGGCATTGTGGACACCTGATAAATCTGTATGGACGGGACTAAAATGAACACTCAAAACATTTTCAATAATTGATTTTTAAAAATTGCTTCTTGACAAAGTCTACAACTGAGAAATTATGCAAGAGTGGGGGAAAATAGACATCTAAAAAATGTGGTCCTATTCAAAAATAAAGAAAATTTTCAAATCACATTTTCTAACAGAATCGTGTCGGTATCTTTTTATAAAGAAAAAATTAGAGTTGGGAAAGATATTAATAAACCAACTTCGAGTCTATTAAATTTTACATTGAAGTTTGAAATATACAGTAGCTTTGCCCTACACATCTGACCTTTTGTTCATTTGCGAAATTTGTAAGATGGTTACTTTTCTACGCACAGAGGAAATCACCATAAAACAATAGGCGGAGAGGATAAATGAGCAAGGAAAAATTTAATTTACCACCCCCCACGACGAACGTCCAAAATTTTTTTTTTTTCAATTTGAAAATGGCAATCATGAATAGCGTTTCAGAAATTGAATAAAATTGTTGAAAGATAAAAAATTGAGGAAGAAATCAAGGTGTCCATTTTACCCTGTTTTTTTTTACGACGCAGTCTTATGAGAATGTGTTGGTTTTTATGACCTTCAAATGAAGTCGGAAGAGTAGATTTGATCAAATTCAACTCATTATTTAAATCTGGTGTCCGTATTGCCCCACCATTCCCTGTAACAATATCTCGAATTTTCAAAAACAAATCGAGGAAATTCTAAGGTGTTCGAGAACGTTCTAGAAAATTCTTAGGTGTTCGAGAAAATTCTACGAAAATTCTCCGGTTTTCGAGAAAATTATAGGGATATCCTTGGCGAACCAAGTTGATAGTTGGACTCTCCATAATTTCCTGTGTTTAAGAGAGAATTGAGTCAGTTGAGAGCCGGAGTGACGAAGCCAAAAATACAATTTATGCAAACCGATCTCTTTACTATCGACTTTTTTTAACCCGTCAGTAGGCGCGCGGTTCCACCACCGTTCTTGAGACGCGCGATGAGGGAATCGCTCATCGGCTTCTCGTAATAATAGAGCCAAATATCGCCATAGGCGGTGCTGTTCGGCGTTCTGCGGCACGATCCCCGTACCCGTAACACGTGGAAAATTTCAACCGTGCCGAAGAAAATATTATTTTTCTACTCAACCCTGACCAATAGACAACTTTTATCACCACGAGAGTCAACTAGCAGAGTTACTTACGGCATATAAAAAAATTCAGCAAAAGATTGGCGCCTTTAGGGTATATTTCCTATGGAGTGAAAATTTTTGTGAGGAAATCGCTCATAGCGTGCCTAGTGACGGGTTAAAACAGACAATTGGATTTGTTATTTTTAGTGACTTCTTCAATTTCAATCAACTTTTTTCAGAATTGAAAATTTGACTTTGGAATTTTGATTCTCAACTATCTCTGAATCTATTCTCAATTTTTTTTCCAGTTGACAGTTGCATCTTTTATTCTCTATTATCTTTCAATCGACTTAATTTTTCTTTAAATCAAGAGTTGCATTTTTGATTTTCAATTGTCTCACAATCTACTTTCATCTTTTTTGGGAATTAAAAGTTGAATTTTTTTGTTCATGAAAATAGGATTTTTTATTCTTAATTCTCGCTCAATCTACTTGACAATTTTTGTGATAGTTGAGAGTTGGATTTTTTGCTTCCGAATGGAAGCCCTGATGTATTCGTCAAATCTGAAATTTTCATTTTTTGTGCCAGGATGAGTAATTTTGGTCTTAGGAGTTCGAATATGCAGTTTTTAGATCATGTCCGCATATATGTATGTATGTACGTATATGATTTTTTTTTCAAATTTAGTTTTTCGACGATCATTCAAAAAATAATCGCCGAAATCTTTTCAATTATGGCTTAACATATTCTTTTGGATGTTATCTTGGTCGAGTTCGAAGATAGCGGCGATCGCATCATTTGCTTTGAAATTATAGCCTAAAAAGAATTTAATCGAGGTTTAAGGAGAGTTTAATCAAGGTTAAATCAAGATTTAATCAACAGGTCCCGCGGTCAAGCTAAGGTTGACCCACAGTCAAGCCAAGGCTGACCCATGGTCAGGTCAAGGTTGACCCATGGTCAAGCCAAGGTTGACCCATGGTCAAGCCAAGGTTGACCCATGGTCAAGCCAAGGTGGATTGATGGTCAAGGTGGACCCGCGGTCAAGCCAAGGTTGACTCGTGGTCAAGCCAAGGTTGACTCGTGGTCAAGCCAAGGTTAACCCAAGGCCAAGCTAAAGTTGACCCAAAGTTGACCAAATGTCAATGCAAAGTTGGCCCAAAGTTGACTGACGTTCAACCTTGATCTTGATCTTTCTAGGCTCTAATGAATGGCCAGGAGTCATTTTTCGCTTTTTTTCGGCTCCTGTTCCTATTTAATTTTAAAAATTTCCGTTCCCTAGAAATTTCATTTCAAATTATCTTTAAAAAAAAAAATCCATTAAAATTGTGCTGGAATTAATTTTTAATTCTGAAAAAGTTCATTGGAAATAAAGAGATAACCAAGAATTACAAATCCAATTCTCAATTTTCAAAAAGTTGATAATATTGAGAGGGGCTAGCATAAAATGCGTTGTAGTCGTCGTTGCTCCAATTCTCAACTAACTCTCAATGTTCAACTTGGTTCGCCAGAGTCATTCCGATAATTTTCTCGAAATCCGGAAAATTTTCTTGAAATTTTCTCGAAAACCTAAGAATTTTCAAAAACTGCGTATGAAAAAATTTAATAGAAAAATCTAGCGAATTTGTTAGGAATTTCTGTTGCAGTTTGTTTTTAATTTTCTACTAGTTTTTGGCCGATTCTAGTAAAATGTTCAATAGAATATNAATTAATTAATTCGCGGTTTTTTCCCTCAAAGTGATGAAAGGGTTATTTAATTCGCTGGTTAATCAATTTAATTCGCGGTTTTGCGTTACAAAGGACCTTCTCGGTGATCTAGTCAAACCACCCCGTGAGGGGGTGAGTGAAGGGGTTAATTATTTCGCAACTGTAGAAATCATAGAATGGGCTCCTCTTCTTCAAATATTGACACCTGGCTCCACTNAGAAAATTTCAGAAGAAGAAATTCTATAGAAAATATCTCAATAGAATAAGTTATATAGAAAACAAATCGAATTCTATTGAATTTTTCTATTGATTATTTTTCCAACCCAAATGTTCGATGCCGGGTCTGAGATCTGTGGAATCAGCGAGCGATGGGCGAGATGAAAACGAATTCTAACGCGAGCGGGAGAAGGTCCAGAATTCACTACACGTGCACGTTGGTNTGTCTGAACTTGAGTGTTCCGGTACTTTCCTGTTTGCCGCTCAATATGTAAATATTTATTTTAACAAGAAGGGGAGGGAGTATGTATATCTGCAAAGGCAGAGGATCAGTCATTCAAAAACTTAGGTACCCCCACTAATTTGGCATAGTCCTCGACAAATTGTACACGTTGTAGTAGGAGGAGTTTCCGAAAAATCGTCATCTGCTGCAAACTGATAAGGATGGAAATGCATTGGAAGATGTCCGAACACAATCTTTTGTTTGCATAGACTTTTTTCGGGTTACCTGGGAACGCAAGTTGTACTCATTACCCAAAAACATGATGTTTGCCAACCTGGAGCAGAGTTTTCGGACCTTTTGATGTCCTATCGCACCGCGAAGATTAAATGTTATCCAGGACATTTTTCAGCTATTTTTTTTCCCACGAACAAAAAATGTTGCTATTTTGTTAATAATTTTCCATGAGTCAGATGATTCTTTTTCAACCAATCACGTAAGATTTCACAGAAGGATGAAAATGCATTGGAAGATGTCCGAACACAATCTTTTGTTTGCATAGACTTTTTTCGGGTTACCTGGGAACGCACGTTGTACTCATTACCCAAAAACATGATGTTTGCCAACCTGGAGTAGAGTTTTCGGACCTTTTGATGTCCTATCGCACCGCGAAGATTAAATGTTATCCAGGACATTTTTCAGCTATTTTTTTTTCCCACGAACAAAAAATGTTGCTATTTTGTTAATAATTTTCCATGAGTCAGATGATTCTTTTTCAACCAATCACGTAAGATTTCACAGAAGGATGAAAATGCATTGGAAGATGTCCGAACGCAATCTTTTGTTTACATAGAATTTTTCGGGTTACCTGGGAACGCACGTTGTACTCACAATCCTAAGAACATGATGTTTGACAAACTGGAGCAGAGTTTTCGGACCCTTTGATGTCTTATCGCACCGCAAAGATTAAATGTTATCCAGGACATTTTTCAGCTATTTTTTTTTCCAACGAACAAAAAAAAGTTGCTATTTTGTTAATAATTTTCCATGAGTCACATGATTCTTTTTCAACCAATCGCGTAAGACGTTACAGAGTGTGCAAGCGTAGGCACACCCACATATGTAACTATATAAACAAATTTCACCTTGATTTTCCGCTAGTTCTTTGGTGTCTTTATCATGAACAACATGGATCCTAACGCGCGTAAAAGATTATTGAGGTCATTAGAGGATGCGTATGAAATAGTGAAAACGTATAGGAGATCCAGGGAAATTCAACAATGGCTTAATCACATCAGAGGACATTCGAAAGAAATTAAGGCATTATTGAAGAGGAGTGCGAGTCATAGTGAGAAAAGACGTTTAACTCACATGTTAGGACGACTGAAAGCGTTCTACGCAAGATTCAGTAAGTTGGAAGTGATAGGAGGAGATTTAAGTGGCAATTTAACTGATAGAGTCCGATGGGAGGACTTACAAAATGTTTTTGAGGGTCGTATGAGAACAGGAGTGATTATTAACGTGAAAAATCCAGACATACCCAAATTTTTAGATGATGCTAGATGAATGCTCTGTGTACGTTTGAAAAATGCATTGAAACAAGAAGGAAGTTTGAAAGTGAATGTAGTGTTAACGTGTAAATATGAAATTAATCGAGATGAAGGAGTCACGTGACGTACGTTGAATGTCATAGTGCGTTTGTTTGTGCTCTTCACTTTGTCATTAATTTCAATAGTTATTACAAGTCCCTTAGTGTGTTTTTTCGGACCTTTCATATCGCTGAGACGCCCGGCGTCTTTTTGAGTATAAAATTAATACCCGTTTCAAGGGGTGCACCGCAATTTCAGTAGTTAAAGTTGTGTGATTTGCCTATTGAGGTTATGGTCGAAACACCTGGCGGCAACAGCCCTGGAGAAACCCAAGTTACCATCAGCACCCAAGAAGGCCTCTTCTGTGCCGGTGGCACCCGTAGATCCAACGATATCTCCCTCTTGCCCAAGCAGCCACCTAGTGCCATCGTGCCTAGATAGCCCCTTTGATAAGTTGCCATTAAATTCCTGCTCTACACCTGTGACCAACAACCCAAAGAGAAAACGAAGGGGACGATTAATCAGTGCGGAGTTCTTTAGTAGGGAGAGATCGAACTCGTTGAATACAATTACTGAACTATCAAGGAACCCTACCAAAAGAAAAGAACTTGAGACGAGTTGGGAAAAGACTCTCTCGGATTTATCCCCAGACAATAGTCCCCATAAAAAGTTGAAATCATCTGTGATGGCAGCCCCCGGCATTACGATCGAGCAACCCTCCCCAAATGGTAGCCTGCAAACCGATAATATAGAAGTTACGAACCTGGTTATACTCCAAGAGATGAGAGCTATGCGACGAGAGAATGTCGACATGGTCACCAAGCTTGAGCAGAAAATTGACAATCAAATTGCGCAAATGAAAATCGAACATGATGCAGCTATAGCTAAAATTCAGGCTGACATGAGGATTAGGGAGAAAAACTGGGCTGAGCAGCAGAGTAAGCTAGCGGACGAGGTAAAGAAATTAAAAAACCAATTAAAGCAGCCAAGGGGAGATTTGCTGATTGAACTGACGGAGGAGCTGCAGAACAAGGTAGTAGACAAAGTATCGAGAGAGATTGGGGTCCCGAAATCAGACTTTGAAGCCCTTGCTGCCAAAATGAACACCCTCACAACCCGCCTGGAGAACGAGGAGCGTGGAAAACGTCGCCTCAATATAATCATTAAAGGCCTCAACCTTGACCCAGCCGCAGATGTGGAATCGCAAGTAAACGAGTTTTTCACTAGAAAATTCGGTGGTGAGGGCATCGTCAGTGATGCCGAGCTCATTGGGAATCACGTAAACGTCATTAGGGTGAAATTGCTGAACGTTGCTGTCAAGCTAGAAGTAATGAAAACAAACAAATCCACACTGGGTGGTTCTGGTATTTACATCGACAAAGACTTGACAGTCAACGAGGGCAAGACTGCTAAACATCTAAGGGAGGTCGCCAAACAACTCAATGCAAACGGTGAAACTGCCAGGGTAATTGGAAACCGGATCCTGAGAGATAATTCATGGTGGAAATGGGAGGAAGTAGTGTAGTAATACGGGTTCTGGCGCAACGTTTTTGGCGTCGACCTGGTCGTTGGGGCCCAGTAGGGGGGTAAGATGAAAGTGGGCGGGTGGGTGGTTGATTAATTCGCGGGGTCGCGGTTCAATTCGCGGTTTGATTCGCGGGGTCGCGGTTTAATTCGCGGCCTGATTCGCGGTTTGATTAATTAATTCGCGGTTTTCCCTCGAAGTGACGAACGGGTTAATTAATGCGCGGTTTAATTCGCGGTTTGATTAATTAATTCCCGATTTTTTCCCCTGGAAGTGATGAAAGGGTTATTTAATTCGCTGGTTAATCAATTTAATTCGCGGTTTTGCGTTACAAAGGACCTTCTCGGTGGAACTAGTCAATCCACCCCGCGAGGAGGTGAGTGAAGGAGTTAATTAATTCGTAGCTGTATAAATAATAGAAGGGGCTCCTCTTCTTCTTCAAACATTGACACCTGGCTCCACTTGACATGTCTGAACTTGAGTTTTCCGGTACTTTCTCGTTTGCGGACCCTTTGATGTCCTATCGCACCGCAAAGATTAAATGTTATCCTGGACATTTTTCAGCTATTTTTTTTCCAACGGACAAAAAATGTTGCTATCTTGTTAATAATTTTCCATGAGTCCCATGATTCTTTTTCAACCAATCACGTAAGATTTTACAGAGTGTACAAGCGTAGGCACACCCACATATGTATGTATTTAAACAAATTTCACNAACGGACAAAAAATGTTGCTATCTTGTTAATAATTTTCCATGAGTCCCATGATTCTTTTTCAACCAATCACG
>NW_021680992.1:0-840 GCF_001412515.2 Diachasma alloeum
GATCAAGACGGGGACTTGGTGAATTTTAGAGGCGAAACAATTACCACCATCAGGCTACACATCAAATCTATTGCATAATTATGGGCATAGTATATAATCGTAAGATTGGCTACTCCTATAAAAGCCCCCAATCATGCCTCGCTTCAATCACTTCGCATGCTGGTTTCAAGGGGTTAACACCTCAGAACGTGAAGTTTCTCAAGAGTCTCGGTCTGGCCGTAAGAAAAAGTGGAAAAAACGTTTTTGTCAAGTAAAAATCTTATTCGNAAAAATGAGTCAGCCATCATCAATTTGGATGACAAGAAGGGTCCTGGAACTCATTGGGTTGCCTACAAGAAAGTGGGGAATGATGTTACCTATTTCGAAAGCTTCCGGAACCTGCAACCTCCTACAGAACTCTTCAATTACTTTGGAGTTGGTAGCANGACTGGATAATAGCGATGAAATTCGCATCATTGTACAAAATCAAGATCTCTGTATTTTACCAAGTAAAAGTTACTTGCACATCACGGGTAAATTGCTCAAATCGGACAATGCCATCTCTACAACTACAAGCTTCGTGAATAACGCCATTTGTCATCTATTCCAAGAGATCCGCTATGAAATTAATGCTATTGAAATTGATAAAGTGAAGAACGTGGGGATTACTACTCTCATGAAAAATCTCGTGTCATTAACACCAAATCAAAGTATCTCAATGGAAAATGCCGGATGGTTGGGTGTGCAAGAGAAATTGAGTTTAACTGATGGCAATGGTTGCTTTGACATCTCCATCCCATTGGGCATGTTGCTGGGATTTGCTGAAGATTATCGGAAAATCATGGTCAATGTGAAACATGA
>NW_021680992.1:3790-4502 GCF_001412515.2 Diachasma alloeum
AAAAATTAGGGGACCAATGGTCGATGACCTTGGGCCCGAATCTTCCCCTCCTTGCACTCCGCTCTCAATGTTTCAGGGTTAACTCCGACCCCTCTACATTGAGATGTCGAGAGTGTGGGCGGACTTTTCCAACCCTCGACTACCAATGAGAATTGTTTCGGGAGGTCCCATTTCCTCCCTCTACAATCTCATTTATTTAAAAAAATAAAATTAAACAATTTAAAATATTAACTAGGGATTATTATTTAAATAATCCTAAACATGATTATCTTTCCGAACATTATTTCGGAATAATTAAAATTACTTATTTTTAAATTAATTAGTCTTTATTACGCCGTTCTCGTTTATAAGAAATAAAAGAAAAATAATTATTTGAGTTTGAATTCCGAATTCAACTCAAAAATAAATCCCTCTAAATTAATCTTCTAAAGGACAATAAAGAAAGTATAATTCTCTCAAATTGAAAATGAATGAAAGGGTTTTAAAATTTATTTAACCCGTGAATGGAAAATATTCTAACTAATAAAGAAAAATAAATGAAATAGTTTTCTATAAAAGAATTGAAGAGGGTTCAATTCGTAACGAGATATTAAATTAAATTTCGATGAAATATTCTTTCGAATTGAAAAATAATTCGAAAGCATGAGTTAGAATAGTCCTAATGAAAAGTATCTTATATCAAAATGATTGTCGTAAAATTTGCAATTATTCT
>NW_021680992.1:4512-4751 GCF_001412515.2 Diachasma alloeum
TTATCATTAATAACGTTTGTTTCTACGAGCGGTAACCATCAAAGGACTGATAATCTTAAGTTCACTCCCCTTCTTTTTAAAATAAATATTTATATATTGATATCGTTATCAACAACAATTTCACACGAAGGGGGGCGGCAAATGAGAAAGTACCGGAAAACTCAAGTTCAGACGTGTCAGGAAAATGTTTTTTAAAAATAAATATTTATATATTGATATCATTATTAACAATGATTTCC
>NW_021680992.1:4834-18712 GCF_001412515.2 Diachasma alloeum
CGAAATAATTAACCCCTTCACTCACCCCCTCGCGGGGTGGATTGACTAGTTCCACCGAGAAGGTCCTTTGTAACGCAAAACCGCGAATTAAATTAATTAACCAGCGAATTAAATAACCCCTTCATCACTTTGAGGGAAAAAATCGGAAATTAATTAATCAAACCGCCAATTAAACCGCGACCACGCGAATTAATTAACCCTTTCATCACTTCGAGGGAAAAAATCGCGAATTAATTAATCAAACCGCGAATTAAACCGTGAATTAATTAACCCTTTCATCACTTCGAGGGAAAAAATCGCGAATTAATTAATCAAACCGCGAATTAAACCGTGAATTAATTAACCCTTTCATCACTTCGAGGGAAAAAATCGCGAATTAATTAATCAAACCGCGAATTAAACCGTGAATTAATTAACCCTTTCATCACTTCGAGGGAAAAAATCGCGAATTAATTAATCAAACCGCGAATTAAACCGTGAATTAATTAACCCTTTCATCACTTCGAGGGGAAAAATCGCGAATTATTGAATCAAACCGCGAATTAAACCGCGACCCCGCGAATCAAACCGCGAATTGATTAACCCTTCCATCACTTCGAGTGAAAAATCGCGAATTTATTAATCAAACCGTGAATAAACCGCGAATTAATTAACCCTTCGAGGAAACTTGTCCCTTCGAGGGAAAAAACGCGAATTAATTAATNAAAACGTTGTGCCAGAATCGGCATTATATGACTACTCTGCGCGTTTTGTTTTTATATAGTAGGTCCAATAGAGATTATGCCATATACAAAATCAACAGAATTTGATACATTTTCTACAGGAATAATACATTAGATAATAGTAGAAACTGCAGTGAATATATCTAATAAATATGAGAAGTTGTAGCGATGGCGGGATCCAATTGAAACTTACCTCTGTTCTCTCCATTCCTCCTGCGCGTTTAGAAGGATCCAAAGAGATCTTTGGGACAGGGGCAGCGGCAGGAGGTTTCCTTGGATCCATTTTTCTGCTGTGTTGTCCGCTATACGACCCGGGCGGGGAGGAAAATGTCCGAATGGAAACGTTGATACTTCTGCAATGGGAGAATGAAGGGAATTAATGTAAGAATCCATTGAATAATGAGGGGCATTGTTCAAACAAACAACTCAAACTTTGAAAATACGTCAAATTGATTCAAAAGAGAGTAAGTTGAAACGAATCGTCTTAAATAACCGGTATTTTCTGGCTAAATTTTCATACGGAAGTCTGAGAAAATGAATTGATAACGAAAAAGAGTTGTCCGGTGACTTGGCGCAGTGGATAAGTTCGTTGCCTCACATGAGAAAGGTTCCGAGTTCAAATCCCGGCCGGGTAGAATGGTGCGATCTAACCATTTAAAGTCTTGATCATCATCGCAGTATTATCCAATCGGGTCGAAGCGATGTAAAATAACGATAAAAAAAATGAAAGAGTTAATGACGATCAGAAATCTCCCTCTTGAATAATTTAAGAGAAATAAAATCAATGAATGTTCAATTAGAAAATGATTATTTCATACCTTTCTCGGCACTTGGTAGGTGATAGGGATCACCATATTTGAGGTAAATGATAAAACACGATTGACCTCACACCCCGCATCACATCAAGTGCGCGTTTCGGAACAAGGGAGATGTCTATCGACTGTTTTCCTGTGTGGGGTTTCCCTCGATCAAAAACGGATCTGTGTCGGTTACTACCATGCAGCGAACGGTCACATCTCCCTTACCAGCAAGGAACAACATATTTGTATCTGGGTCAAATAAAGGCATCAGAAATCTCCCTCCTGAATAATTTAAGAGAAATAAAATCGATGAATGTTCAATTAGAAGATGATTATTTCATACCTTTCTCGGCACTTGGTCGGTGATAGAGATCACCATATTTGAGGTCAATTGTAAAACTCGATTGACCTCACCGTGCATCACATCAAGTGCGAGTTTCGGGACCAGGGAGACACCTATCGTCTGTTTCCCTGTGTGGCGTACGCCCTCGATCGAAAAGGGATCTGTTTCGGTTACTACTATGCAGCGAACGGTCACATCTTCCTTGCCAGCAAGAAACAACATGTTTGTATCTGGGTCAAATAACGGTATCAGAACCCCAGGGCTCGCCTCTAGCTCGAAGCTGTTGATGGGATTGGCGAAGTGTCTCACATCCCTCACGTATATCTGACGCATGCTCTCGTTGTTGAAGCCAGTCGTGAGGATACTGCTGGTACTACACAGCCAGACAATGCGGGATTCTTTACTATTTTGATGGCTTGAACAGGAATTCATAACTGGTTGCGGCCCTAGTAGGTCAAAAATACGGACGCGCCTGTCCTTGCTCGAGGTGGCTACGAGGGACCCATCGGTCTTCCAGCTAAATGACTGAACCATTTCACTATGTTCGCCATTTGCTATAAAACAGATAATATTTGATTCACCATACTCGATTCAATCTTAAATTATCAATTTTCTTCATTTATTTACTGAATAGAATACAGTTTCAGTCCCTTCAGGACGGCGCACATGTCATATATACCCGAGCGAAAAAGCATAACAATTTTTAAAATGCAATGGGAGGGGGGGGGAGATTCTCTTGACTTTTTCTATACAATATTTTCCATTGAACATTTCAAAAACGTTCTCATCTTTGAACAAAAAAAACCGTTCTCCGTTGTCCATCTTGCCTAGTTGTGAACAAAAAAAAACTGGTTATATTATTGGGGCGTTGCGGGGTTCATACCAGCCGCGTCTACGTCGCGAACCCTGGGTCATGCTAAGTGCTGGTAGGCTAGATTAATTCGCCTTACCATGCACTTTGAATTTATTTTGAATGACTTAATATAAAATTTAATATTTATATCAACATGCGTTCAGAGGGAAAGGTGCCGTTTGGGGACACCCGTTTAACCATGTGAGCATCCATTTTATTATATGAGATGACTCAGAGATGTTTAAATTCATCAATAGCAATCCAGGAAAACAAAAACGGTTATATTATTGGGGCGTTGTGGGGTTCATACCAGCCGCGTCCCCGTCACGGACCCTGGGTCATGCTAAGTGCTGGTAGGGCTTGATAATTATGACTTACCATGCACGCGTGAATTTAATTTTATTGCCTCAACAAATTTAATATTTAAATTGACATGCCTTCAGAGGGAAAGGTGCCATTTGGGGACACCCGTAGATCTATGTGAGCATCCATCATATAATATGAGATGTCTCAAAGAGGTTTAAACTCATTAATAGCAACCCAGGCAAAAGAAAAAAAAAGTTCATCCTAGAGTTATCCATTTCATTGTTAAATGAACTGTACTGTATTTCTTCAAACGAGGGTCGAATGGTGGGGACTTCGAAATATTGTGACCGTGATTCAAGAACCGACTTACTGGCCAAGGGGATACCTATTGTCCGCTAAAGAACATTATTGGAATACTGACTGACTCTCTGAAATATTCTACTAAAAATTGGTTTAGCTGATTTTTGAATACTCACCTCTGATCTACTCCAGCTCCTCCGGTTGCACTCGCACACTGCCCTCGGGTACATTCCTATGGAACCGGATGTACCTTTGAAGGCGTTCTGCCGGCGTCCACATCCCCCTCACCGCCATTTTGCATCGTTTTTTTACCGTTGTTGCTTTCAAGATGCTCGCAACAACTCTCCTGGGGAACCCCCAATCGTCATCTACCCGATCCTCCTCATCGTCCTCCACGTCCGAATCCCTACGTACGTGGTCAGGCTGTGGTACTGCCTCTCGATCAGGTCCTTCTTGGATCTCCCTGATTCTTTGCCAGTTAGCCTCAACAGCTCTGTTGACGCTAGCCTCAAAAGTCCTATTGACGCTAGCCTCAAGCGCCTTGACACTAGTCTCCATAGCCCTGTTGACGCTAACTTCCACAGCTCTATTGACACTAGCCTCAACAATTTTGCTGAGGTTAGCCTCAATAACTGTGTTAACACTAGCCTCAACAGTTTTGCTGATGTTCGCCTCAACAGCCTTGATGGCCTCAACAAGGTGTTTAATATCGTCACTAGTGAAGCTGCTCTTAGTTTGTTGCACTCCACTAGTCGACGCAGTCGGCATTTTGCAGGGAAGGACATGCTCCTATTCATTTTCAAACGAATAAAATGATGTTGAAAAAATTTCATTGAAAAACTTTTGCGAGTTCGATTGCATTTCATTGGATTTCTACTCGGCTTCTATCAAACATTATAATTTATAATTCCAAAGCTCTACTGCGCGTTTTGTTTTTATATAGTAAATGTCCAATAGAGATTCTGCCATATACAAAATCAACACAATTTGATATATTTTCTGCAGGAATAATACATTGGATAATAGTAGAAACTGCAGTGAATATATCTAATAAATATGAGAAATTGTAGTGATGGCGAGATCCAATTGATACTTACCTCTGTTCTCTCCATTCCTCCAGTGCGTTTAGAAGGATCCAAAGAGATCTTTGGGACAGGGGCAGGGGGTTTCCTTGGATCCATTTTTCAGCTGTGTTGTCCGCTATACGACCCGAGGGGGGGGGGAAATGTCCGACTGGAAACGTTGATACGTCTGCAATGGGAGAATGAAGGAATTAATGTAAGAATCTATTGAATAATGAGGGGCATTGTTCAAACAAACAACTCAAACTTTGAAATTACGTCAAATTGATTCAAAAGAGAGTAAGTTGAAACGAATCGTCTTAAATAACCGGTATTTTCTGGCTAAATTTTCATACGGAAGTCTGAGAAAATGAATTGATAATGAAAAAGAGTTGTCCGGTGGCTTGGAGCAGTGGATAAGTTCGTTGCCTCACATGTGAAAGGTTCCGAGTTCAAATCCCGGCCGGGTAGAATGGTCTGATCTAACCATTTAAAGTCTTGATCATCATCGCAGTATTAGCTAATCGGGTTGAAGCGATGTAAAATGACGATAAAAAAAATGAAAAAGTTGTTGACGATCAGAAATCTCCGTCTTGAATAATTTAAGAGAAATAAAATCGATGAATGTTCAATTAGAAGATGATTATTTCATACCTTTCTCGGCACTTGGTAGGTGATACGGGTTACCATATTTGAGGTCAATTGTAAAACACGATTGACCTCACCCTGCATCATAGCAAGTGCGAGTTTCGGAACAAGGGAGATGTCTATCGACTGTTTTCCTGTATGGGGTTTTCCCTCGATCGAAAGCGGATCTGTGTCGGTTACTACCATGCAGCGAACGGTCACATCTCCCTTGCCAGCAAGAAACAACGTATTTGTATCAGGGTCAAATAACGGCATAAAAAATCTCCCTCTTGAATAATTTAAGAGAAATAAAATCGACGAATGTTCAATTAGAAAATGATTATTTTCAAATATGGTGATAGGGATCACCATATTTGAGGTCAATTGTAAAACTGGATTGACCTCACCGTGCATCACATCAAGTGCGAGTTTCGGGACCAGGGAGACACTATCGTCTGTTTTCCTGTGTGGCGTATGCCCTCGATCAAAAAGGGATCTGTTTCGGTTACTACCATGCAGCGAACGGTCACATCTCCCTTGCTAGAAAGAAACAACATGTTTGTATCTGGGTCAAATAACGGTATCAGAACCCCAGGGCTCGCCTCTAGCTCGAAGCTGTTGATGAGATTGGCGAAGTGTCTCACATCCCTCACGTATATCTGACGCATGCTCTCGTTGTTGAAGCCAGTTGTGAGGATACTGTTGGTACTACCCAGCCAGACGATGCGGGAGTCTTTACTATTTTACTGGCTTGAACAGGAATTCATAACTGGTTGCGGCCCTCGTAGGTCAAAAATACGGACGCGCCTGTCCTTGCTCGAGGTGGCTACGAGGGACCCATCGGTCTTCCAGCTAAATGACTGAACCATTTCACTATGTTCGTCATCTGCTGTGAAACAGATAATATTTGATTTACTATACTCGATTCAATATTAAATTATCAATTTTCTTCATTCATTTACTGAATAGAATACAGTTTCAGTCTCTTCAATACGGCGTACATGTCATATATACCCGAGCGAAAAAGCATAACACTTTTTAAAATGTAATGGGAGGGGGGGGGGTGGAGAAAGGCATAAATTGAATAAATGGGGAGAACTCTCTGAGAGTGAAAAAAGTTTATCATGCTGAAACCGTTGGGAAGCATATCATCAATTTCTTGATAGCTCCGAAAGCATTAAAACATCACTCAGTGATATGGTCACTACCATATGCTCGCTGCTCCCTGCTTAGTTATTGTGTATAGAAAAACACTAGAGGCACTCGGTAAAAGCCTTCTGTTCTGTGAAGAATAAAACAAAATAAGGTAAGGCATTCTATTTTCAACTCAGCCTGATTTTCATTCTATTTCTCGCTTCTATTGATCAGGAAAATCAAATGAAAAAACTTGGAAATGTGAGCCGAGGAAATTCTATTGACTTTTTCTATACAATATTTTCCATTGAACATTTCAAAAACGTTCTCATCTTTGAACAAAAAAAAACAAGAAACCGTTCTCCGTTGTCCATCTTCTCTAGTTGTGAACAAAAAAAAAACCGGTTATATTATTGGGGCGTTGTGGGGTTCATACCAGCCGCGTTCCTGTCGCGAACCCTGGGTCATGCTAAGTGCTGGTAGGCTAGATTAATTCGCCTTACCATGCACTTTGAATTTAATTTGAAAAGCTTAATATAAAATTTAATATTTATAACATGCCTTTAGAGGGAAAGGTGCCGTTTGGGGACACCGGCTTAACTATGTGAGCGTCCATCATATAATATGAGATGTCTCAAAGAAGTTGAAATTCATTAATTGCAACCCAGGAAAAAAAAAGAAACACCGTTTATATTATTGAGGCGTTGTGGGGTTCATACCAGCCGCGTTCCTGTCGCGAACCCTGGGTCATGCTAAGTGCTGGTAGGCTAGATTAATTCACCTTACCATGCACTTCGAATTTAATTTGAATAGCTTAATATAAAATTTAATATTTATATGAACATGCCTTTAGCGGGAAAGCTGCCGTTTGGGGACACCCGTTTAACTATGTGAGTATCCATTTTATTATGAGATGACTCAGAGATGTTTAAATTCATAAATAGGAACCAAGGAAAAAAAAAGAAACACCGTTTATATTATTGGGGCGTTGTGGGGTTCATACCAGCCGCGTCCACGTCGCGAACCCTGGGTCATGCTAAGTGCTGGTAGGCTAGATTAATTCGCCTTACCATGCACTTTGAATTTAATTTGAATAACTTAATATAAAATTTAATATTTATATGAATATGCCTTTAGCGGGGTAGCTGCCGTTTGGGGACACCCGTTTAACTATGTGAGCATCCATTTTATTATGAGATGACTCAGAGATGTTTAAATTCATTAATAGCAGTCGAGGAAAAAAAAAAGAAAAGAAACACCGGTTATATTATGTAACGTGACATTTTCGTATGGGGGTTAAAAATGCCTATTACCTTCGCCCTTCCTCCCCTTCATCTAGTTAAACTCAAAAATACAAAAATCTATGGGCGCCAGGTAATTTTTAGCCGGAATTACCAAACCGGATGATTCTACAAAACCAATTCTAATTGATTCCAAAACCTCAAAAATTTACACAAAAGGGGAGAAAACTAGATTTCTGGGGAAAGGTAACGGTCCTAGGTTCGCTCAGTGTGGTAGGTTGTGGAGAGAGGGGTGGATTTCAGGTGGAGACGGGTATTGGGTGGCCAAAACTACAAAAAAAGGAAAAGAAATCAACATCGTTCTTACGTGTTTCACTATTGAAATATGAGAATCACAAATTAAAAAAAAAAAGACATTTCAATTCTCTCAAAAAAATTATAAAAAAAAGAAAAAAAATCTACATTTAATAACTAACAATACTGATAATAATAATAATTATAATATTAATTCCGCACTCTGATAGGAAATAGTCTAATCTGACAAAAATATTCGAAGAAATTAATATCACCGATAAATACCTCAAATATGCCGAAATAAACATTTGAGGAGAGTAGAAATACACGCTAATCCCTAAATACTCGAGAATTCCAAGAATTGGGGGGAAAGGTATGCGAGCGACAATGGGTGCGAGAGAGAGGGGAACGTATTCATCCATCGATTTTTCGTACCAGCCAAAACGGCTGAAATTCCGTAAAACTCAATTTGCCATAACTCGAAAATGGCAGAGTCAAAAATTACGAACCCTGAGACAAAATGTCCGGGAGATTCTACCGAAGACAACAATACCCAAAAAATAATTTTCCCTCAATAATTAGCGGCCTCAGGTTAATTAATCCCCGAGCGGAATTCTAAACGCTAAAAGGCCCGCGTGAAGCGAGAATAGCCACGTGTAAACGTGGATGGGTATCTGAGGTGAGTCGAGAGTCGGGGGGAATTCCCCTTCGAGAAACACGGCATACACGCCAGCGAGAATGGGCTGGAAATCCATTAAAAAAAAACAAAAATGGAATATCCGGAAATCGGCAGAGCGAATTTTCGGAAACCCTGAGATGAATTACTCAGGGAAGCCCCCCGAACACATTGATCCACAAACCCTAATTTTAATTAACTATCTACGCGAACCAACTCAATTTGAACACGAGTGGAATTTCTTACGCGCAAAAACCCACGTATACCGGAAATGGACGCGCTCTAGCAATTAAATGTGAGTAATTACCCTCTTGAATAACCCACCAAAAATCACGAAAACCACCCAATCATGAGTGAAAAAGGGGGGAATCGGCATCTCACAATTTAGATTAAGCGTCACAATCACCGTTTTAACGGAATACAATGCGACGTACGGGGTTGAAGACCCCGTAGTCGAATAACTAAAAGCCGAAATGAATTCGGAAAAATAAATAAACCGAACGAAAAACTCACTTTGGGTTTCTTACCTCTCTTTGGGGTGTTCTTCGCCATCGTGTAAATCCAATAATCCAAAAGTGGGCACTATGATCCTAGGATAGGCACTGTACTGGCACTAGTTCCGGTGAGGTCAAGGGCCAACGCCGAACTGCCGAACTCACGAGCGTCTCGAGACACCTCAGAGCGCGGAATTCACCGCTCAATCACCCGAATTTTGATTGGTGCGGACACGCCCCTCGAAGGTGCGAATCTAACGACAATTAATCGCGACTCTCACGATCTGGCGCGATTATTCAAATCTCATCTAACTCATCTCTAATCAGCTAACACAAAACTAGTTCCTTTTAATTAATTATTACGCGAGACTAGGCCGAACTGATTGTCGTTCGGATAATTACGAAGGGTCTTTGGCGCTTCCCACGGATCGGATCTCCGGGATTTTCGGGGTTAAAAGACAAGTTACCGGCACTTGTTATGACTCCACTACTAATTCCTGCTCAACTCGTTTCTCTCATCAAAAACCCAAAGGCAACCTGGCGATTCGTTGGAGACGATGGTTGCACTCGCTCCGAACGACCTTCCACCCAAAACAAAAACGTAACCAATTAACCCCTGAAAATCCAACGAAATTGGAACGCCGGAATTTCAGCCGGACCTATTCGATTACCTGCAAAATTAACAATAGGGTGAACCCCATAAAAAGAACCGGATGACTATAATTTTGGCCCTTCTTCACGATAATTTTTTCTGGGCCCTCAAAGACGCGTAATTACTAATCTTTACTAATAAACGGAACCGATAACTCTAACCGGAAATAAGCCACTCGGAAGTGGATAAGGGACTCTCACTCTCTCGCTCTAGGATTCTTACTCACGGATTTTAATTCAACGCCGTAGGAGTCTCGCTGTTTCCAGATCGTTTTTAGTGTTCCTAACGAACATCCCCACATGTTCGTTACAATTTTTGGGGTGTTGTGGGGTTCATACCACCCGCGTCCTCGTCGCGAACCCTGGGTCATGCTAAGTGCTGGTAGGGCTACATTAATTCGCCTTACCATGCATTTGGAATTTAATTTGTATAACTTCATATAAAATTTAATATTTATATTAACATGCTTTTCGAGGGAAAGCTGCCGTTTGAGGATACCCGTTCAACTATGTGAGCATCCCTTTTATTATATGAGATGACTCAGAGCTGTTTAAATTCATTAACAGCAGTGCCGGAAAAAAAAGAAAAACAACGGTTATATTATTGGGGCGTTGTGGGGTTCATACCAGCCGCGTCCTCGTCGCGAACCCTGGGTCATACTAAGTGCTGCCAGGGCTAGATTAATTCGCCTTACCATGCACTTTAAATTTAATTTGAATAACTTAATCTAAAATGTAATATTTGTATTAACATGCTTTTAGAGGCAAAGTTGCCGTTTGGGGACACCCGTTCAACTATGTGAGCATCCATTCCATTATATCAGATGACTCAGAGATGTTTAAATTCATTAATAGCAGTCCAGGAAAAAATAAATAAAAAAAAGAAAAAAAAACACCGGTTATATTATTGGGCCGTTGTGGGGTTCATATCGTCCGCGAACCCCGTGTCGTGCTAAGTGCTGGTAGGGCTAGATTAATTCGCCTTACCATGCACTTGGAATTTAATTTGAATAAGTTAATATAAAATTTAATATTCATATTAACATGCCTTTAGATTGAAAGCTCCCGCTGGACCTATAATGAAATTCACTTCGTGCGTGCGTTCAACAGATGAAAGGCAGTGTGGAAAGACGATGTGAATTTTTTCAGATTTTTTGAGACATTTTTAGGGGCTGCATAAACAATTCAAAGTTTCACGAAAATATTTGACCTACTGGCAGTACGTAGTTATGAGGTTTGGTGGAAAGTCAAATGGCTTTATGACGGTCTTTGTCAGGTAGCGAGTGTCCCTCCGTGGCGCTGGAAATTTGTTCAAGAAACTCTACCCGGGATGGTCGACCGAACTACCTGGAGACATAGTCCAGTCGGCGGGCGAAAAAAAAACGAGTTTGTTATTGACTTTTCGCCCAAATTCACCGATTTTGATCATTTTTTTTTCAAACTGCTCGGAATCAAATTCTCAAAACATGTGGTATAAAGCCAAGCTGGGATTTTGATTTTTTTTTTCAGTCACTTTAGGAGCACATATTTCGGAAACTATTGAGAAGTTATCGAGACATTCTACGGGAAAAATGCGAGGAATTTTCAAACGAATCAAGTGGTTTTTGATTTATTTCGCTAAGTGAAATAGTTATCGAGATACCAATGTTTGTTTATCGGAGCACGCTGAGAACTCAGTGCTTCTCTGTTTCACGCAGGAGCTTGTATAGTTGCATCCCTGTCGCTATTATGACCAGTGCGTCTACTCTCTATGCTCTTGATCAGAGGAATAGAGGCCAACGTACAAGCTCCTGTGTGAGACAAAGATGCACTGAGTTCTCGGTGCACTCCGATAAACAAATATTGATATCTCGATAACTATTTCACTTACCGAAATAAATTTAAAAAAACCATTTGATTCATTGTGAAATTCCGCGCATTTTTCTCACATCATGTCTCGATAATTTCTTAATAGTTTCCGAGATATGTGCTTCTCAAGTGACTGAAAAAAAAAGTCGAAAGCCCAGCTTAATACTCAAGTGCAAGCATCGTTATTCTATCTACAAAAGATCATTCCAAAGCGGACCATATTCTAAATTGTAAAAGACAAATGAAATAGGCCGTGTGATAAAAAAAATGAAAATTCCCTCTATTAACGGCAGGAAAAATCGGGGTAACTACAGTAACTTTTGCAAAATCATGGAAACCAATTTGGATTTGTTGCAGACTTGCATGACTTTCTTCAGTTTTATTTTAGTCTTCACTCATTTTTCCTTTGCTAATGAAGAAACAAAATTATTTGTTCGAAAAAATTCCCGGCTCTCCAAAATCATTTATAGACACTTTCAAAACCGTTAATTTAATTTTCCGTAGAATTTCTCTTCATGGAGATCGAATTGATTGATAGGCGTACCTGTGATGTTTGAATTTCTGCATCGGCCATAGTACTAATTTCCAGGAATTTTTCCTCGATGTAGAGGATTTGTGGATGTCTGTTAGGAGTCATTCAGCTCAATAGTGCACGAATATTACCTGAGGATCGGGAAAACCTTGGTGACCATTCATAACTATTCGAGAAATTAGGCGACAGACCCAACTTCTCTTTCGTTTCTCATTTAAGTTTAGGACTAGAAAACCCCACCCATTTTGTCCTTCTAATGAAATACCTCCTGACAATTTTCTTTTATGCATCAGAGCTCAGTTAGAACAAGGCTTTCAAACCGTCGACATCGCTGCAATCGTCACTGTAACTTTACTCTCATAGTAAATGTTTGAATGTGTGTATAAAAGAAACTAATATGCCGGAAATGCGACAAAATACGGTAGTTCCGTTGGTCGGTAACGTAACCCCAGAAATTTGTGGTAACCAGTTGCCTTCGAACAGGCAGATTTTAAAATGTTATTTCCATTACACCCAATGTGGAACCCCGAAACTCACTGCTCCCAAAGCTATGAAGTGTGTTTGACAAAAGTGTGTGATGTTCTGGGAGTATGCGGAAATTGCCATAATCCACCAGGCGCACGCGGTCAAGAGGATGAAAGACTTAGTGAAAGAGTACAAAAAGATTCGCAAGTTTGGTGCTTTGCTAGAGAGATATGACAATTATCAAATACAAACGATGAACTTTATGTGCATGTTGGATGATTTATTTGATATTTCTCATCAAGAAGAAGTGAGCAGACTGAGAAACCAAGAAATAAAGACTCTTCTAACTCTCCACCAAGAAAAAGGACGAAATGGTTGNAACTGAGAAACCAAGAAATACTCTTCTAACTCTCCACCAAGAAAAAGGACGAAATGGTTGCTTGGATAGAATTATTGATACAGGGACTTGGGTACTTCCTGGCGTAGAAAAAGGGGAAAGAGGAGAAAAAAACAGAGTTATTCAAACAAGGTAAGTCGCAATAAACAATGAGTTTCCATATTATTCGAATAAAAAAACCGATTTCTCTTTCTGAAATTAAGAATTTCGTTGATGCAATCCCTGGCGGATGAGTCCGAGACCTATCCGAGAGTAGCTCCGATACTCGGAATGGACACTCATTCGACTCTCGAATTTTCGGAGGTTAGGGCGCCAAACTCCAGTAAAGATTCTCGTCCAAGAGTACATCCGAGAGTTGTTTATGCCTTCACAAATCAATTTGTTTATTAATTGAGGGTGCATTAGATAAGTTAAAAATCCTTTGTGGACCCAAAGTAGGTAGAAAGGGTAATTGAGGGTCCCTTAAACATGGCTGAAAGCAGTCTCGGATCAAGTCTCGGACGAGAGTAGAGATACGAGAGGGGTTAAGTAATTGGCAAATTAATTATTTAATCCTTTCCGATTAGTTAGAGGGGCTTTGAGTAGCAAGAAAAACATTTTTGGAGCGTCTATCGGTGGACGGGGTATGTGAAGGTCCCTTAAACATTGCTGAAAGCAGTCTCGGATGGAGTCTCGGACGAGAGTACATCTCGTCATCTCCATCTCCGTTTGTTAATGGAGTCTCGGACGAGATCCGAGAGTAGCGATAAGAGAGTGGTTTAGTGATTAACAAATGAGTTTGTTAATTATTTTTGATTAATTGGAGGTTCTTTAGGTAGTAAGATAATGATTTTTCAATCGACTCACGACAGAGGGAGGCATCGGGGGTCCCTTGAACATTACGGAAACCAGTCTCGGATCGAGTCTCGGACGAGAGTAGCGATACGAGAGTGGTTTATTAATTGACGAATGAGTTTGTTAATTATTTTTGATTAATTGGAGGTTCTTTAGGTAGTAAGATAATGATTTTTCAATCGACTCACGACAGAGGGAGGCATCGGGGGTCCCTTGAACATTGTGGAAACCAGTCTCGGATCGAGTCTTGGACGAGAGTAGCGATACGAGAGTGGTTTAGTAATTAACAAATGAGTTTGT
>NW_021680992.1:18999-20224 GCF_001412515.2 Diachasma alloeum
TGTTGCGTATCAAGCACGCGAAAATATCATTTTTTTATTGTAAATTTTCTCGCTCATTCAAACCCCCAGCCTCATGTCTAATGTGTCTGCTAGCGTGTACTTTCCCCAATTTTTGAGACCTATCAACTTATTGTAGTTTTCATCCTCAGCACATCTGCTCTCTCTAAATTATTTTATTATCATATTGTTGGCTAAAATTCCGAACTCACTAATGACAGTGTAACAACAGTCCCATTTCTGTTTCCATCGTAGACTTTATCATTTGCCACATTTCTATTCAATGTTCCGGAAAACTCCAACACCTTGACCCTCCCACAGTTGTGATAATCACCTTCTTAACAAAAATAAATATTTCTAATAATCTTATTGCCCCACATAACGACCCTCGCGTTCACTAATGAGTATTACGTCTCCTCCCCTTCACGACTCAAGAGTAATATCCANCGATTATCATATTATTGGCTAAAATTCCGAACTCACTAATGACACTGTAACAACAGTCCCATTTCTGTTTCTATCGTAGACTTTATTATTTGCCACATTTTTATTCAATGTTCCGGAAAACTCCAACACCTTGACCCTCCCACAGTTGTGATAATCACCTTCTTAACAAAAATAAATATTTCTAATAATCTTATTGCCCCACATAACGACCCTCGCGTTCACTAATGAGTATTACGTCTCCTCCCCTTCACGACTCAAGAGTAATATCCACAAATCCAGGTATGGCGACAAATTGTAATTACGGGCCAGCTGTTCCCTCTCCAACATTTTTCATTTGTCAAAATCTTCACCAATCCGAATTAAGGCCCACCCACNTATTAACAAACTCATTTGTTAATTACTTACCCACTCTCGTATCGCTACTCTCGTCCGAGACTCGATCCGAGACTGGTTNACACACCCACCTTTCAAATTTCTCAACCAATAACTCAAAAATAAGATTTCTAGTTCCACTAAGTCCGCCCTCATCCCCTCCAGCTAACTAACTCCTATATAAGGACATACTTGACTATTCATTTTCAGTATTAGTATCAGCATCGAATATCAAGTACCAAGTAGTTGCTTTATGAAAGGAACATCTCTGTTTGTAAAAATTGTTAAAATATATCACATAGTAAGTGTTAAAGTGAGTGATTCTTCCAAAGTTTCCACATTTCCAAATCTCCTCATTGCTAACAGATCCTCATCTCAATTCTACTCTCCCTAAATTAAAACTAACTGC
>NW_021680992.1:24113-89740 GCF_001412515.2 Diachasma alloeum
AATAAAAAATAATTAACAAACTCATTTGTTAATTACTAAACCACTCTCGTATCGCTACTCTCGTCCGAGACTGCTTTCAGCAATGTTTAAGGGACCTTCGCATACCCCGTCCACCGATAGACGCTCCAAAAATGTTTTTCTTGCTACTCAAAGCCCCTCTAACTAATCGGAAATGATTAAATAATTAATTTGCCAATTACTTAACCACTCTCGTATCTCTGCTCTCGTCCGAGACTTGATCCGAGACTGCTTTCAGCAATGTTCAAGGGACCCTCAATTACCCTCTCTACCTACATTGGATCCACAAAGGATTTTCAACTTATCTAATGCACCCTTAATTAATAAACAAATTGATTTGTGAAGGCATAAACAACTCTCGGATGCACTCTCGGACGAGAGTCTTTACTGAACTTTGGCGCCCTAACCTCCGAAAATCCGAGAGTCGAATGAGTGTCCATTCCGAGTGTCGGAGCTACTCTCGGATAGGTCTCGGACTCATCCGCCAGGGTGCAAATGCGCTACATTGTAGAATCCATAGATAGAGTGCCGAAATGAGACTCAAAAAGGGGACTCAAAATGTCCTAAAAAAAGAACTTATTCTTACCTTCAACGCTCGAGGAAAGACGACACTGACGATAGTATCGCCCTTTACTTAGCNATTCCTTCAGCGGCCATGAAACCTAAAAAACGCAGGATAATGAGCCAAAATATTACGGCGGTTTTGGATAGAGCCCTATCTAGCCCTAGCAGCACTTAGCATGACCCAGGGTTCGCGACGGGGACGCGGCTGGTATGAACCCCACAACGCCCCAATAATATAAACGGTTTCTTTTTTTTCCTGGGTTCCTATTTATGAATTTAAACCTCTCTGAGTCATCTCATACAATAAAATGGATGCTCACATAGATAAACGAGTGTCCCAAACGCCACCTTTCCCTCTAAAGGCATGTTAATATAAATATTAAATTTTATATTAAGTTATTCAAATTAAATTCAAAGTGCATGGTAAGACGAATTAATCTAGCCCTACCAGCACTTAGCATGACCCAGGGTTCGCGATGGGCATGCGGCTGGTATGAACCCCACAACGCCCCAATAATATAAACGGTGTTTCTTTTTTTTTCCTGGACTGCTATTAATGAATTTAAAAATCTCCGAGTCATCTCATATAATAAAATGTATGCTCACATAGTTGAACGGGTGTCTGCAAACGGCACCTTTCCCTCAAAAGCCATGTTAATATAAATATTAAATTTCATATTAAGTTATTCAAATTGAATTCAAAGTGCATGGTCAGGCGAATTAATCTAGCCTTACCAGCGTTCATACGTGCTGGCCTCAGGTGAAAATGGAAATTTTTTCTTTCGACATTTCTGGCGCCTCCAAGTGTTTCATTAGCATTAGCAAAAAGCTATTAACTATATTGCGACAATAAGGTAGAGTAATTTTTCACTTGTTTCACATTTCGATTTGACAAATGGTTTATTCAATAATTCTCTGAGACAAATTGCAAAGAAAATGCATTACTCGTCACTCCGGAATGAATCCGAATTATAAAACAGTAAACTCACTACATATTATAAGAATAATGAACAATCGTTCCTAGGCATTCCATCAAATCACGTCGAAGAGAAAAGATGATTAATTATATACAATAAGTTATTCAACTTAAATAGTATTGTTCATATATCTCCGGGACTCCTGGTAACCGTCGATAAATAAATAAAATAGAAAAATCAATTGTCATCTCATTATTCTCAGTACTGTCCAGTGACTTGTCTGATCCAGTCGAGATAATGGGAGACACGTGCGTAGACACCAGGTACACCTGGCTGTCCACAGCCAATGCCCCAGGAGACGACTCCAGCGAGTTGCCAAACACCGTGGCGTTCGCAGACCATGGGACCACCTCCATCGCCCTTGCAAGCGTCCTTTCCGTCCTCACCACCAGCGCAGACGAATCCTGGGTGGAGATTGAAGGTGGGCCCTAATCTGGTTCTTCTCATCTGGTTCTCACACACTTGGTTGCTGATAACAGGCACATCCACTTCCTTCAGGATGTTTTGGTACTTGCCAAAGTCCCCGAAGGCATCTTTGCCCCAGCCTGTTGTCCAACATCTACAGGGGATAGAAAATATTCAGTGTTCCATCACCATTACATGATCGTTCCTTCAAGAACTTAGTCACCTCATCTCTGTTGCCAGATATTTTGGCGACAAGTCTGGCAACTATGATATTTGTGAATCAATTTCGGAAAAAATTGAGGAATGCCCGAGCGAGGTTTGAACTCGCGACCTTCAGATTACCGGTCTGGTGCTCTACCTATTGAGCTACCGGGAGTTCCGGCACTTTTCGTCGAAGTTGATTCACTTTAACGTCGGATGACCCATCTCCGCCCTTCTAACGGCTTTTTTCTAATTATTATTAATTTATTTAAATATTTTTCAATTGAATTCTGTTGCCAGATATTTTGGCGACAAGTCGCCAAGTCTGGCAAATATGCACCTCATTGAGAGAAGATGATACAAGATGAAAATAGTATATTTCGTAACGAGTGCAAAAAAGTGTTTTTTGGCGAGTGGGAGATTTATATCACGAGCCGAAGGCGAGTGATATAATCCTACGAGCTAAAAAACATTTTTTTGAAATTTTTTGGAAATTGGACTTTTAGACACCAAAGTTCACTTTTCGTCACAGCGTGATGAAAAATCGTATAACAATTTTCTGGGCGGATTGGGTACAGAAATTCTATAGGATTTTCGTATATGATATTCGGATACTTCTATACGAATTATTTCTGTACATAAATTTTTATATAAATTTTTGTTTTCATACGAAAGACGTCTAAACACTCTAGAGAATAACGTAGAGAAATATCGCAACTCCATGCCAAATGTTTCTATGGGGAGTCCTTTGGGGTCCGCCCCGGCCAATGGAGGACGACAACTCCCCACTCTCTTCTTTTTCAACCAATGAAGTGTTACCTGACCGTCTTCGTGACGTCATAACCAAAAAATTGGCCTCGAAAACGACTGATTTTCAATTAATTATCATAAGACATCTAGGCAATATTTCTCCATAATTTTCTCAGTGTAGCTATCCATATGTTATGAAGAATGTGTGAATAGAAGAATTGGAAAGAATTGAGTAAGTTCCCTAAGTTCTTCATGTAAGTTCCCTATTGCTATTGCGGCATTCATGATCGACTAACTCACCTAGTTCCCGCAAACTCATCGAATTTATCAGGCAAACAAGCCGGGCTGATGTGTGGATTTCTCTCAAAGTCAACATCGTGATCGAGCTTCAGAATTGCGATATCGTTGTACAAAGTTCCAGCGTAGAACTCGGGATGAACGAAAACGTTGACGATGTCCCTCTCGATATATGGATAGAATTCAACATCGTGATTGACGTCCCATTCGCCCAGACGAGCGCGAAGATCGTGACTCGAGTGAGTCTTGACACAGTGGGCAGCTGTGAGGATGTGTCTTGGGGAGATCAATGTACCACCGCATACGTAAACACTTTCCGAGGGATCTTTCTTCAGAATTGCCACTTGCCAAGGGTATTCACCTGTGAATAATAATTTTGTATTGAAATCAGTTTCATTTAAAGTTTACAAACATAAATTGAGTTTTAAACATTAAAATCTGAGATAAATTCTAAACGAAAGTTGATGTGAATATAAACATTCTGGTTGAGTTTGTCAATTGGCAGTTTAGTGTTATTGATAATCGATTGGGGGTCATTTGGTCCAAACAACCATTCGTTCTATGATTTTTCGTCCAAATCGACCTATATCAAAAACTCAAGGAACAATGATCCGAAAAACGACATAAACACACTATAAACACAGGTAAATATGAACACAAATCTGAGGAACCAAAATCCAATTACTCATTGATAACGACACGAAACCAGAATAACGTATACGCGATCTCGATATAAACCCTGTCGAACAGCGGGTTTCGCACGATAAGTAAACGGAAAGCCTAGTCGTCAATAAAGAATGAGATGGAAATACAATGGAAAAAGAACACTCTAAAATTCTTCAAATGTTCAAAGATATTTTTAGAGAAAAGTGTGTCGAAAATTATCAATTGTGATTTCCTTTCTACAAACGAAATAATTTCAGAGAAAAGTTTATTGTCACTTGTAATCTTGTTCATAAATCAATCACATGATTCCCCGAATGCATTTTTTAAAGCAATTCAACAAAAATTAGAGTAGACAAAAAATGGAAAAAAATAATTGGACGGAAAAAATTAGACTGAAAATATAATTGGACGAACTGACGTTAAACGAAGAGTAATCGGACGAAAGAACTTCGATAATTATCAATCTAAAAGTGCGAAAACAACCCAGTGTCTTTGAGAAAATTAATTTCTTGAGGAAAGACAATATCGAAACCTGAAACTGAATGATCTTCTTGTATATCTCACTTCAAGTTTCGAAAGATATTGTCAAAAAAAAAATCTCCCACCAAAATTTAGAGAACGATTACCCCAAATTTCGTTGTGTTAAAAAAAATCATTATGAAAATGTCATTATCTCTAAAATAATGAACCAAAAGCTGATCTCCAACTAAAGTCAATTTCCGATTGCTGAAGTTAATTACCGAATTCAGAGTCTCCATCAATGTAAACTGGAGTCTTGATACGTCCATTGACTCCCTGTCCATTTCTGACTCCACACTGTCCAGATTTGGGGCGATTTAAGCTGCCGGGATGAAGCTGATTTCTTCTGCAGCAAACATGACGTGGTCCACACACCGGTGGTCTCCCAAATTGCCTCTATTAACCGAAAATAAGCGCCATCAATTACCTCCTCGCCTACCATGCAAATTCTCCATAATTAAACATCCTTTTACAAAAGTCAGTAATTCATCCTTCAAAGCGAAGAAACCCGCTTAGAAAGCCATAAGAGCCATATTACTACTACTTAATCATTAAAATGAGGGTAGAAAAATGCAGAGTCAAGTCGTCATCATGACATGAAATTACCTACGCTTAGATAGAAAGCGAGAAAGTCTGGGAGAATAATTCAGCGTAATGAAAGTGAAAATATGAAGCGTAAAATATGAAAAATAGTCGTTGGTCTTTTCTGAAGCTCATGACTAAACCCAGTGATCCAGTCAATGATCATCACAATCAGATGGACGTTTGTTTATTTCTGTCTGAAGTCAACAGTCCTTTATCGTTGTGAGCTGTGTCCCAGATGATCCGAAATGTGGACAAATTATCCCTTACCTCCTGAACATTCACCTCTCCAACGTCACGTCTCTTTCTATCTCTGAATGCCACTTTGCTACCTCTGTCCTGATCGTTCCCACTCTGTCCCCTCGCCCCAGTGCCGTTGAATTTTCTGCTCCTCGCGTAGTCACTGTAGTCAGACAGATCCGAATAATCGTAATCCTCATCATTTCGATTGTAGCCATTGTAGCCGTGATATTGCCCGTGATGGCCAGCGTAATTTCCAGGATAATTTCCATAATTTTCCGGATAATTGCTGTAATAGTTTCCCCCATAATTTCCTCCGTAGTTTCCGGTGGTCCCAAGCCAGCCAGGACGTTGGTACTGGTGTTGGTGTTGATGCTGGTGAAAATGCTGCTGAGGCCTCTCGTAATGTGGTCCATGATGATGTGGAGCGTAATGACCATATCCAGGATACCCTGGGTATTGCCCGTATCCACCCAGCAACTGTTGCTTCTTGTGAGCCAAGAGATCGGTGAACTTGTTGACAATTCCCTGATTGGGCGTCACGTGAAGATTAACGAACGGTTTTATAACTTTCTCCCCATAATCGTCTTTCCCAACTTGAAGTGCAACCAGTGGATTCACCGATACTAATCCCAGATTGAGACCATTTCCACCGCTACCGTAGCCTCCGTATGGGCTTTGCAGGGGATTTTCACCGTATGGATTCACCGGGTATCCTCCGCCACCCTGTGGCAAACCAAAACTCACTCCCCAGGTCGGTTTGACATTGAGCTTCGACGAGTCAATGTTACCCAGCAATCGCTGCAAAGAGTCACAGCAGCTTGCTTGAGATCCAAGGTCCACTTGGTAAGTTTAACGCGGGATTAGGACGGTTGTTAGATAACTACGGGGTTTTGTTGAATGCCTCGGATTCCATGGACCTCTTCTCAGACTGGGACTCGAAGTGACACTGACAGGGGGCTATTGATACTTGGGTGACACTGGAGAACATCAGAAATGACCGGACGACTTCTTCATTTTGTCATCATAGTTTCTCTCGTTTTAATGTCTTGACGGTGTTGGGACCGAGAATCGGGGAGATGAAATTTATTGGTCTATCCGGTGATTGCTCTCATTTTTGTTTGAGGATAATGTATCATTGCCATAGTTTATTAATATGTTACTGATTGATGTGATTTTTTTTTTCACGCACGAAAAAAGTGAATAGAAAAACCTACCGAATTCGTTAGAAAATTCTATTAAATTTCTATCAAACTTTCTATTAGTTTTTGGCTGATTCTATTGACATGTTCAAGAGAATAAATTCAGTAGAAAAAGTCAACAGAATTCGGTTTTTCTATACAACTTATTCTTTTCATATATTGTCTGTAGAATTTGCTCCACTCAAATTTTCTAAGTTTTTTTCATTCTATTTTTCTTTTCTTCTCATCAAGAAAATCAAACGAAGAAACTTAGAAAATTTAACCCGAGGAAATTCTATAGAAAATATCTCAATAGAATAGGTTATACAGAAAAATTGAATTCTATTGACTTTTTCTACTGAATATTTTCTATTGAACATTTTAATAGAATCGGCCAAAGACTATTTGAACAGTTCAATAGAAATTCAATAAAATTTTCCAACGAATTCGATAGGTTTTTATATTAAATTTTTTCGTCCGTGTTCATCTGCTGCGGTGGTATTTATTAATTTGTACCCCTGATGATGGCTCCGTATTCGCGATCGCAATTTAGATTTGGGGGCCATCACGTGATCTCTGAACTGACTCATCTTGGGGGCCAACCAATGATATCCCTAGGAGGGAACCAATAATAGGGCTCAACCAATGAGATCAAGGAGAACCCAGTCATGTTAGTGGTTGGCCGCCAAGAGTGGTTAGTTTAGAGACCACTTGGCGGCTCTCACATCAACGTTGTGATCGCCAATACACGCAGAACAAAAATAGAGAGAAATTGTGAAACAAGTCATGGAATCGTGGGGCGAAATCCCTTTCTAAGTCTTTTTTTGTCTATATCGGGGCAGAAAGTGCGAGAAAACAGTGAATTATCCCCTGCTGACTTGGGAAATTGGTTCTAGGAGAAATGTTCCCCGGAAAATCGTTCCCCAAAAACATGAACTTCCCAAAAAATTCCAAAAACCATCCCCAAATAAAAAAAAACCACAATAAGAAGCGAATAAACACAAATTGTAGTGTCATGAAGATATTTAAAGAAAAAGAAGATTATTAAATAGATGTCACAACGCATCGAATAATATGAAATCTGAAATTCGAGAACCGCATCCCAATTCGAAGTCCGCGTGAAAAATGTAAATCAATATTAATTCAAAATGATAGGATGTTATCAATGTTTTTCAGATATTTATAATCGTCATCGCGATTGTAGGTATCAACAATAGCTTTAAGGCGAAGATCATAATGCTTTAAGGTGAAGCATTTTATCCTGACACAATAAATTTTACCCTTCCAGTCCAATAATTTTTATGTAGATAACAACGAAAAATTCTAGAACGGTTGGTAAATTTTATCCTATCGGTACAGTAATTTTTACTTTACCGGCACGGTAATTTTTCATTTTATCAGGATAAAGTGTCTCTAACATAGAAGAAAATTTGATCATCATACATCAATTTTTACTAAATTTCGGGATAGAAATGAGGAAACGATGACTCATGCTACACTTTTATACAACGGTAGGATAATTTTTATCAAAAATTTCTCTCCGTGTAGTGATAACCACTACCCGGGGGGTGGATCACCATTTACCATCCAGACGAATAAAATAAAAACAATATAGAAATTGCAAATAAAAAATGATGGAGAACAATTTTCCGGGGAAAAAATATCCGGATACCGTGTCCACGTGTGGAATTGCGTGTGTAAGGGTTCTGTATTTTACCTCCCGAAGTTAAAACCCTATTTTTCACCTGTCGGAGCGAAAAAGGTATTTTCTACTGAATTACAATTTCGCTCCACGATTGCCTCTCGTATAGTAAAATTTGCCGCGATTTTCTAGTACTTTTTTTTCACACATGCAAAATTTATTAATATTTTTTTTAGCACAAAAAATGATACGAAATTCAGTTATGCTGAAAAAAGTGAAAGAAACAATACTCTGTTATGTAACCATTTTATTATACTTAAGATACTAATTAAACTCGAGAGTCCCCACGGGACCAAAGTTTACGTATTCAACAATATTTTTCATAAAAGTTTTTTGAGACTAGTTTGTAAGATATGTATATATGTAAATAATAACTGTTTTCAGAATAAAAATTTGGTTAATCAAAAAAAAAAAAAGTGGCCGAGTGGGCTAGACACAAGTCTAGTGCGCGAAAGGTTGTGAGTTCGATTCCCCGTGGAACCGAATTTTTCAACGGAAGGCTCCGGCGAGCGGGAGGTTGCTAATAGAGTAACCGCCTGTACCGGCATGGATGTCCTGTGGTTTCCCATGCTAATCCTATATTCTATAGGAGTGTTCTATAGGAGTGCGAACGCGGTACAGTGTAGAATCCACAGTCCCCTGCACAGGGTTGGATAGAGTGCCGAAATGAGACCCGAAAAGAGGACCCAAAAGGGCCTTAAAAAAAATTTGAACTTCTTTGACCCGGAGTTTTCCTTGGGACCGCACAGACCAATAAATTTCATCCCATCATTTGAATATTCTAGAGACAGCGGGAAACAATTATTTGGACATGAAAGAGACAGTGCAACAGGCAAAGCTTTGAGAGAGAGGGAGGGAACGTTCGATCGGAGGTCCAGGTTCTCAAGGGTGTTAGGGGGTCATTACCAGAAAGCCCAGAAAATTCATTTCTGTTGTAAAGCGGCAAACCGTAACGAAATGCACTGATAGAAATTTCAATGGTAATTTCAACTACAAGAAAATTGTCAAAAAAATAATACTTACGGTAACAATAAACATTGTAGATTCAACTATTACATTAAAGTGAAAATTACATCATAATGTTGATGACACTATTTGACATAGTAAATCGAACGATGAATCCTAGTTTAATCTACAAAGTTTATTGTTACTGTAAATATAATTTCTTTGAACAATTCCCTTGTAGTTAAAATTACCATTGAACTTTTTCTCAGTGTGGCAGGAAAATTACCGGAAGATTCTCTTACATCTCCCAAGATCACTGCATTCCAAAACAGTCTCATCGCGGTTCACCACTTCATCAATGATTCATCCCCAAAATAAATATTCCGAAATTGTGGAGTATTGAAGTGTTAGATCAAAGTTATTAGGAAACAGCAAGAGGATAAAGAGTGAAACTCCAACTTACAGATTGCGCGAGGGCTGCTTTATCAGTTGGTCCCCCGCTCTTGGCCTCAGCTTTTGCCTCTCTCTTCTGCCTTTTGCCTCCGTCATTCTTCTTGTCGTCAGATTCCTTCTTCTGGTCAGCTTGCTCAGTAGCATTGACACCTTTGGGAACCCGAACGACACTCATTCCACCGTTGGCATCAGTCACAACGATGTCTTCCGCTTCTGCGTCAATGTTCTTTCCGGTATTCCTGGGGTCAATGGGAAGGAAGAGATCGTCTTTACGGCCAGCGTGATCGATGGCAGCGCACTGGTCGTAGGGTACGCAGACACAATCATCGTAGTTCGACGAGGAGAAGCCATTGTCACCATTAAAACCACTGAAGCCATTACTTCCGAATCCTCCAGTGAGAACCTTTCCAGTTCCTTCGCTGCTTCCGAATCCTTTGCCGTTGAAGAAGGAATCCCTCTTGGGCTTCTCATAGATTGGGTATTTATTTGCGTAACTGGAGGTGCTCTCGATGGGGTCCAGACTGTTACCCCCAGGTGTTTCCTTAATTTTGAATGTCTTCTTGTACTCATCGAAGTCATTGTACTGCTGTCCGTATGTCCCGCCATTACCGTAGCCGTAATTTCCGCCGATTGGTCCCGGGCCGAGGATTGGTCCCGCCAATCCTGGTGTGCCGGTTATCACCGAGGCAGTCTTGTCGTCACCGTGATGGTAGTGATGATGCACGTGTTGTTGAATTCCAGCAGTTGGCGGAAGCACTTGTTTCTTCTCGAGGAAGTCGTGTTTATTCTCGGGGATAAAGTCGTATTCGCCGTCGAGTCCAGTGTCCTCGTAGATGGGTTTGTTGTTGATGAAGTGGGGGGGCTTCTTGTAGGATTGGTAGGGTCCGGGGTAGCTGGATACGGGGCCTGAGAAGGATGGCGGTGGACCGGAGAATCCGTGACCTGGGGGACCTGAGTGGAAGGGGCCGGAACCGAAGCCCGGGGGCACGGGCACTGGTTTCGGGGGACCGTAGCCCACGGGTTTTCGGACTGGAATTGCGGGGAGAGGACGTCCTACTGGTTTTATTGTGACTGGTTGCGCGTAGATGACCTCCTGCGGGTGGATGTCACGGTGGGGGGCGTAGTAGGGACGTCTGCCTTCCAGGTTTTCACACTGAAATGTTAGAGAAGGTTGAAATTTGAGGTAAGTGGTTGGCTTTTAATTTTTTGGGAATTATCTTCATTTTTGACGTCTATGGTTTCAATATGGGGGGTCATTTTGGAAAACTGTCCTTGTGTGCAGCGCCATCTATCGGAAGTCTAGAAAATTCTGGGCATTTCGAGGCAATTCGAGAAGTTTCTTGAAATTTCGAAAAAATTCATGGAGTTTCTAGGAAATTCGAGAAAGAAGGAAAGACCATGGACGTATCCATATACAAGTACAGCTGTATTGAAGATACAGCCGCCTGCAATTTTTTAGCTTAATTTTCTGAGAGGGTCGTAGTCGCCTTCGGCGAGTGTTATTTTTGCACTTCTGGATTAATTATTATCAATAGTGTGGGACTGCCGATGGAACACAACTCAATCAGAATGTTTTTGTTTATAGTCACTTTCGTTCAAAATTTACGTCAGATTTTAATCTTTAAAATTGAAGTTGTGTTTAAAAAAATGCATTGTCATAGAAATTTAATTTGGAAGCAAATTGCTAATTTATTGGTAAGAATATATTGGCCATATTGTGACAAAAGCAATTTCCCAATTTCTGTTTTTATACATCAGTCAGTTAACACCATTTTCGTCGAGGGTTTTTAATTTTCACGTTTTCAGGTTTCTATTTCTTTATTTTCCCCTTTTAAGTGATTTGTTACGCTGGAAAATACTTACGTTCATGAGACCGAGGGAACAGAGCTTGTCCTGGATGTAGGAACGCGCTATCGTGTCGTTACCAACTTGGAGGATGTTCTTGACCTCTGAGTCTGCGTACAAATCATCGTATCCAGGTAGGTTGCGTCCCTGTCGGTAGGAAACCAGAATATCATCGACTGTCCGGTCGACCTGGATCAAATGAATCGGTTATTTGAACTCCATTGGATTTCTTTACTGAGGCATGTTCCAGATATTGAATTATCTCAAGAAAGATGACTATGATAAAAGACTAGTTGGGGCAGAAGTTTTTGTATTGTCGAAGACAAATTGAATTTCACTTGTCATTATTGAATGCTAATGACACCCTCAACGCTATGTGAATTCAGGCCAAATTCATTACACGCTGAGAAAAATTTTCTGGAAAAATTCATGTACTAGCACTATAAACGATTCTCAGCTTGCACACTTGAAAAAATTATTGTGGCAAAATTATTGAAAGCATCGTAATTTTTTTTTTGATGCCCGAGAATATTTCTGGTGCTACACAATAATTTTTCCAAGTGTGCGGATTGTGACTCGTTTATAGTGCTTAGCACATGAATTTTGCTAAGAAATTTTGCTCTCTGTAGACATGATTTTGAATCTCAGAATGATTAGAAATGTTGCTTCGTAGCTCTTCATCAAACGAAAAAAATACGAAAAAATTTAATAGAAGAACCCAGCGAATTCGCTAGAAAAATCTCGCTATTGAATTTTCTATTGGTTTTTGCCCAATTCTATGGAAAAATTTCACAGCTCATCTGCGCTTTTTTTTAATAGAAGGGTTTAATAAAAAATAATGAAAAGAGAAAAAAAATAGATTGCAGAAAGCTAGAAAATGTCACAATAAAAACATTTTGTCTAGAAAGATGAAATTCTACTGATTTTTTTCATCAAATATTTTCTGTTGGATATTTCGTATGAATAACGCACACTATACCTGCGCGATTCATCAGTAAAAACGGCGAAGAACTATGCTGTTAAAAATTTTCTACGGAAATTTCAAGGAATTTTCTCATCGAAAATTTATAATTTCATGGAAAATTCGTGGGAACTGTAAATTTCAGTTTAATTATTCCGGGAAAATTACTGAAAAACCCGGAAAACCGGGGATTCTAAGAATTTCAAAAGAATTCCCTAAAAATTCGAGGAAATTCAGCAGTTTTCATTTTCCCTTGAAAATTCATGTAAATTGTGGAATTTTCGTCTTCTTGACGCTAAAAAAAATGGAATTTCACTTGAATTTTCAGAGAAACTTGAAATTCTCTCAATTTTTTCCCCGTAGATCGAACTGAAGGTATTTTTCAGGGAAATTCAGCCAAATTTTTTTAACAGTAATACAATTTTCTATCGAACTCGCTAAATTTTTCAATGAAATTTTGTCGTGCGAGGAATCTACGATACTCTATATTACTTCAGGCTCTTATTAATTACCGAGTGTTGGTCTGGAAGTGCTTGCGCAACTCCACTGGATCCGGACTGAATATTAGCATTTCCAGCGGAAAAACTCAAAGGGTGGAAGGAGGCGTCATCATTACTGGCTTCCGCCGTAGGCTCTTGCCACGACCACTGGGTTTTTGGTTCGCTCGATGATACTGACGAGCTCTTCGAGCCATACGAGACCTGTGTCGCCAGGCCCTGAGTCAAGAGACCTATCAAGAAAATGACCCACATTTTTCTGCAACAGAATAATCAAATTAAAATAATTCAAAATTATATTCAACCCTGAATTGTTTCAAAATTGCGTGGGGGGATTCATTGAATAAGCAGCAGCAGACATGTGGGAGGCAATATTCTTGATCTATCACGCAAATTTGAGATAGTCAGACCTCGAAAGTAAGTGCGGAAGTAGGACTTTCCCATTTCAGCCGCTTTCTTCGGGTATTTTCGACTCTGATCTCATGTCACATTTTCACTTCTGTTTGACATAAAAATCATGACAATGGCATTGTTCAAATTTTAATTTTGAAACTTTCAAAGTGATGTGGGGCACCATATGTGATATACATCAGGTTCCAAAATTAATTCAGTAGCGAAGTGGTAAAGCGGTTTAAAGTAGCTCTACCCTTATGGTAAATTCAAAGATTATTAAAAATTGCGAAAAAATTGCAGAAAACTCAATTAGATTCGGAATTCTAATTTTTTTCTCAATTTAATTATCTTTTTGGGTTTTCAAAGAAGAAATGTTTAAAAATCAGGATTTAATCAATTTTCTTATGTGAAAATCAACATTTCCGTTGTAATCAAAGATTCAAATCTGAATTTTTTTTCATTAGATGGGAAAAAATCAAGAATTTTTTTGACACCTCATAAAAAATGATCCACCGTTTTGCAAACAAGTTTTATTCTTTATTTATAAGAGGGAAATGTTTGAAAAAATATCAATATTTTGCGAAATTTAATTTAGATAATACTGACTGAGGAATTTGAGGAATATTTCGGACTCTGAGGGAGATAGCGAAATTTGTGTAATTACATTTGTTGTAGCTCTCAATCGGCTCTACAAAAACAGTTATAACAAAAATTTTGCTATCTCCCTTAGATTCCGACATATTCATTGAAAACAGGTCAATAGTCAAAATTGACTTGTACCGTTTTACCACTTCTCTACTGAATTAAGGACTGAGCAGAGATCGGAATAATCATCGCTTTCAAAATGAGTTAAATTTAACTTGTGTTTAACTGATAACATTACACAACAATTTTCAATTACCAAAGTAATCATCAATCGAATATTCGAATTCCGAAATAATCTATCGACCAGTAATCGTGTCAGGAGATTGATAATTACTTGTCTAATCGAAAAAATCCTTTTATGAAATTTAGAATTCTTTACTCAATCGTTAATCGAAAATTTAATTTATTAATTATTTTATTATTTTCCAATCTCAATTAAGATGAAATAACCGTAGTAATAGAAAGGCGCAAATTCTAATAATATTACAAAATATTACAAAAGTAATGATTGTCGACCGATCGTTGGGTCGACAGTGAGTGCATTCGTTTAGAAATTCTATTGGATTTCTACTGATGTTCCGCATATTTAATTGAAAAATTAAAGCGTTTTTCCGCACTTTTTTTTTTCAAACCGATTCGCTAGGTTTTTCTATTAAATTTTTTCGACCGCGTTATTGGCAAAACTAAATAATTTTGAGTGGACAATTTTTTGTTTGGGAAAAAAAAATTCATTCCTCGTCAATTCTTTCTATGGTATAAACCTATGGAGTTCTCTCAGGTCAAATGATTGTTGTCCAACACATTATATTTTTTCCTGCGAACAGTTTGAATTCTTCTACGGATATTTCTGATGATCACGACAAAAATTTAATTTTTGTGAAAGATATTAAATTTCGTTCTATCAAGTTGGTTAATTTCCCTCAAGTAAATCTATTCCCCTCCATCAAATTTTCTCACGTGCAACATATAGTGTTTCGGCAGAACAAATTTTTTCTCTCAGTGTAAGAATATTTAGCAGAACAACAATTAATACAATTAGTTTAATGAATAGAATTAAATTAGGATGAATCAAGCCTCATTTTGAAGTTTAAAAAAATACCTCAAAATGAAATTTCAATCGGAAAATATCAGTCTATCGCTCTCAAATTATTGATCATTAAAGATAAGAAGATGTTTTACCCAACTCTTTCCTACAGATATTTTCTATAAAAATTGAACAAGAAAATTCTAGAAAATTTCAGCTGAACAATTTTGTTAGAAACAATTCCAGCCAATGAATTGTATTATGTATATTGAAATAAAAATCAATTGCTTTTGGCACTTAACGTTCTCGCACGTGATTTCTTTGCAAAAGAGAAATTAACTCAACTGAGTGCTAAAAGTATACTTCAGATTTAATTATCTGTCGAGTGTTAAATTCGAATTTTACGATGAATTTTTGCGGAAATTTCCTCCGCATCAGTTTCACAAACAAAATCTTTCCGTGAAAGTGCATCTCACCTTTCTCCCAGCGATTTCAAGGTGAATTTTACATTCACATTTATTGACATCTCGGTTTTACGATAAAAATACGGTCATGTGATGAACAAATTAACGAGTAATTCTCAATAATTTAAGGAGAAAATTTTTTAGTGTCTCGTCTTGAGGAAAAAATAAAACATTTGGACAGAGTTTAAACTGTATCAGACGGGAGGAAGGAATCCCTTTGTCTTCGAATCCTCCGCGCTGAACGAAAGTGAGAGGAAGTTGGAGAAAGTCGTTTGACCGGTGAAACATTATGATACCCAGTGACGACACGTGACCCCTTCACGATCATATTTATTTTGATCATTATTTTGGACACAGTGAAAGCAGTTACGTAACGAGAAATCGAATTCTCCGTAATCCGCGATAAAATTTGAATAAATAAACAGAATTTTAAAACTAAGTCAAGATCTCAAGTCTGATTACTTAATTTAATTATATCATCATTACTCATCGCACGATGTAAAAATAAAAACTATTAGTGTAACCAGTGTCAGGATCACCGGAAGACAAGAATTACTGTGATTATATGGGGAGAAAAGTTGGGTAAAAATTACCCACAAAATCTGTGGATGAATTCAGTAGTCAAGTGGTAAAACGATAAAAGTCAATTTTGACTATTGACCAGTTTTCAATGAATATCTCGGAATCTAAGGGAGATAGCAAGATTTGTATTATAACCTTTTTTGCAAAGCCGATTAAGAGCTACAACAAATGTAATTACGAAAAATTCGCTATCTCCCTTAGATTCGGAAATATTCCTCAGAAACTCAACTGGGAGGTAAGTCGACTTAATCCGTTTTACCACTTTGCTACTGAATTATTCTCCGGTACAGTAGAATTTCCCACACAGGAAGGGTATTTTTTTCTTGCACCCATTAGAAAGTCGTGGGGACGAAGGGAAGCAATATTGAGCAATCAGTCACGAAAATTATTCACAGGATAATTTTTGATGGAATGCAGGGTAAATTTTACAGTTTCGGCGCAATTACCCACATGACAAGAATAAAATTTCTTGGCGTAAGATTTTTTTTTAGGGTGAGATATTGTGTGTTTGATAATTTTACCGTCATGAATTTCTTTTGATACAATTAAAGACTTATTTTTCAAAAAACATTTGTCTTCTTAGTGTATTTTTCTCTAATTTTTTTCTCAGTTTAGTTCGCAGTTACTCACTTCATGACAAATTAAATAATCGCGTTTTTTCCAATGATAATGACAATAAACCGGGAAATATTTGTGGGTCACGGGGGATGACCTCGAGGTTTCTCAGACTTCGGTGAATTATTGGCTGGCATTAACACACAATGGGTCGTCACTGATCGGTACCCGGAGGAGAGAAAGTTTCTCGCGCTGAGCGAAGAGTGCGTGGGTGTCTGCGAGACCCCAGAATGGCACTAATCAGACGCGTCGATCTTTATCTACTTGTCAACATGAAAATTCGATTCCACTCTCCGCAAAACAAGATTTTTTTATGTTTGCAATTTTTTTTCGATTTTACATTTCACACTGAAAACATCAACTTTCCGACAATTATTCAATCATTCATTATTCCATTACATTTTTAATTAGAAATCAGGTGAATAGAAATTACTTTAACAATTGAATTGATGAAAGTGATAAAATCTTATTCCTGAAAACAATTTCAATAAGTGATTTAATAATTCTGAGTTTCTGTGCTCACTAAATACCATTTTAATTGGAATTCTATTCAGAGTACTAAACAATGATTATAAAATTTATTGCAGTCCAGAATTTCTCAGTCTTCGCCTCCCGGTTTTGTAAAAATCGAATTCTAAGATGATGATAATAATTTTTACCGCTCAAAAAGGTAATTTTTATTTAAACCGTTTTACCGCTTCGCTAGGGAACTATAAAAATAATTTAGATCAATTAATCAACTCCTTCATTGCCTGATTATAATTGATTATCCATGATTATACAATTTCAGTTACGAATGTTTATAAAAATTAAAATTTCACGTTTAAAACGATAATTTTCTGATAATTAATCATACAATTCTCGTTACATCAAATTCCTAATTGAAAATGAGGAGACGAAAAATTAATTTAACAATTGAAACAATTAAAATAATGAAGTTGAATTTTTCTGTTTTTCTATTGAAAACAAATTGGAAAGAAAATTTAGAGGACTTCAAGATATCCAAGTATTTTGGCTATTTTTTCTCCAGTGAAATACTTTTCTGTTTTAATAGTTAAACATCAGAGCTTTCATTTGAACTTGATTTGACCCCAAGTTTCCGGACATTTTATAATGATTCTATTATTTAAATTTGCAGGTCTGAATTTGAATCCCGATATTCAACCGTTAGAAAACATTTTGAAAATCTGAAAAAAATTAGAAAGTTCTCTTTTAGAAGAAAATTGATGAAATAATTGAAAAATTCCAATTTTTTTTAAATTACCAGCATTTCTCATCAATAATGTATAAACATTACGATAGGAATCTATTTTTCATCATAAAGATCATTTGTCCCGAATCGTTACAAATTTATTCATATTTAGAATGTTCCCATAAATCGATTTCATGCCTTAAAAAATATGGTTTTTGAAAGTTTAAATAATTTCAATTATTTATTTATTTATAAACAGCGAATATTTAAGAAAAAACAATAATTTTGTTCGAAATGTAATTTGAATGACGCTGAATATTCACGATTTTTTAAATTTTTCTCCCGCAATTTAATTGACAAATTTGATGTACTAAACTGTAAAAGATACTTAGATATTTTTAACCACCTAATTCAGTAGTGAATCGGTAAAACGGTTTAAGTCGACTTATCTCCTAGTTGAGTTTTTGAAGAATATCTCCGAATCTAAAGGAGATAACGAAATTTTCGTAATAACCCTTTTTCTAGCGCAAATTATCTGCTACAAAAAAGGTATTGACAAAAATTTAGCTATCTCCCTTAGCTTCCGAGATATTCAATGAAAAATGGCCAATAGTCAAAATCGACTTGAACCGTTACCACCATTACCACTTCGCTACTGAACCAAGTAATTGATTAAATTAATCATTATCAATGATTCAATTTAATTTCACAATTTCAGTAACGAATGTATTAAAAATAACGAATGTATACGAATGTAGCTTGATACCTCAATCACTAGTGTGCGTCCGAGCCTGTTTATATCTTCACTCTTGTATTCCTTTAAAAAAAACACTTTCTCCACGGACACTGAAACCGTTTGAACGGTCTCTCCACTCTGAGCTTTTACCGGGCGATCACCAATCTTATATACGTACCTTACCACTTTCGGGGATGCTGTTGGCACCGGTGGGGTAGCACCGGCAGTGACTCATTCTCACTCAAACCGGACCTTCCACCGTCCGTAACTACTGTTTACATATTACATAGCCGGGCATCCGGAGGACTGTAAAGTGAACTGGGATTTCAGGTTTTTTTTCGGGGAACAAACGCCGAAATTGATTGGATGGAATCGATTGAATAATTGATTAACGAGGATTTGTTCACGATTCTCCGGGCAGTTAGTGGGGGAACTGTCGGTTTCTATCAACGTTTAGGTAACAGTGGTGTTGCATTTCTCTACCGGCGTAAATCCCCGAGTGGAGGTGTAAAAAGAGATTGTTTTTTTCTTGTGCGAAAAAAGGAAACTGTTGTCTTGTGAAAATGGGGGTTTTCCCTGCAACTAGAAGTTCTAAAGTATGCGAAATCTTTTGGAATATTTGTAACAGTTTAGGGAAACGGATATGGAGAGGATATTTGGTGTTTACGGCCACGGGAGAAATTTTTTTTTCTTAAATTGGGAAAAAGTTCGGTTTTTCAAACTTTACGAGATTAAGAACACTTTTCTTGATGTCTTGAAAATTTTGTATGAATGGGTGTGTCTGTTTTAATTAATCTAGATGAAAAACAAAGAATCAAATTTTAAAAAAATCTCATTGGTCCCCTGCACTGTTAGAAATTTTTTGAAATTTCATGGAAGATATTAGACACGGAGAAAAATCTTCAGTAAAAATCAATTTAAGTGACGGTATCGTAATTTTTCACAGGAGATTCAGGTAAAAATTACGGAACGCTCTGGAAAAATTTTGTGACTTTAGATAAAAATTAGTGACGGTTCCGTAAAATTTCCTACAACCACATTTCGCTCCGAAATTACGAAAAAGATACGTAATTTTTTTTGAATATTTCCCTCCGTGTAGTGAATCTCATGAGAGTAATCTTGCACCGAATTTAGGGTAACATGGTTATGAAATTTCAAGTTTTGAGTAAAATTCATGGAAATTCATGAGTTTTCAGTGGAACATGAATATTCACAAACAAAATGAAGTTTCAATTTTTCCCCGAATTTTCCCGATTTTTCTGAATTTTTACAGAATACTTGAACTGAAAAATCAAATATTTTATTTATTTCTAGATCATTTGAACAGAAAATCCATCGAATATTTGGTTTTTTAATGACAAGAATTCCTAGAATTTCAGTGAAACTTGAACACAAAAATTTCTGGAATTTGGCACGGAAAAATCAGACGACAATTTTTAACCCTAGGATAGTCACCATATGAGGGAAACCCCGCCACGCGTCGTTTTTCTTTAATTACGATTGATTGGCTAACCGGAAAAAAAAATAAAAAATTGACTTTGTCAATTGAAGTGTTTACAAAATTACAGTAGTTTTTATAACAACATATCAGTAGCGAAGCAGTAAACCGGGTTAAGTCGTTTTTGACGAATATCTCGGAATCTAAAAGAGAAAAATTTTATTACGACCTATTTTGTAGAACCAACTAAAGGTTATAAAAAAAGGTCTAGAGCAAAATTTTGCTATCTCTCTTAGATTCCGAAATATTCATAAAAAAATGGCCAAAAGTCAAAATCGACTTGCCCCGGTTTACCGCTTTGCTACTGATATTTCCCGAAATCCCTAAAGGAAACAAATTATTACCAACAGATAAATTATTTTTTCCGATGTTAACTGAAATTGCCCATCACGCGACGTTGCCGGAAACTCACTAAACGTGCCCGGGCAGTGTAGAGTGCATTCGGCAACGCTACAGCCTAAATAACACGGCGGGGAATCCCCGCGGAGGTGACAAGATCCCAGGGTCGTGTTTGGTGACCAGACTAGGGTTAACAGTGCAGTTTGATGAATAGCACACTAATTTTTACTAGAATTTTCCATCCGTGCAGTCCTATTGTCATTTGTCATTCTACATCATTTCCAGTCAAAATTTAAAAAATGAAAAAATCGATCGATTCAAAACCAAAATGCACAGACATTAAATTTTAAACTAAAAACAAGGCCTTGCGGTTAATAAATACATAATAAATAATTAAATAAATTAACAAAATTGAGAATTGTTTTCCTCATATGAATTCCATCCTTGTAACATTTTCATTATTTACTTCAGGGGTTTTTCCCTCCTTTTCGATTAGCATAACCGCAAGCCTCTCTTGAGTAATCTAACACCGAAACACATAAACAGGCCGGAAAAAATTCTCCTGCGTCAGATTTTTGAGAAGAGAGTTGCGATATCAATTCCATCCGAACGGTCCAGGACGTCTCCCCAGAATTCAGCGGTGTTCCCTGTAAAATAATTCCCGAGAAGCTTACAACATCATCATAGCTCACGCCCAGTTACATAACTCAAAAGAGAAATAAACATGTCGTTATGCATGGGCTACTGAGAATTTGGATTGGGGCAACGTAAAACTACGTCAATGAAATTGTGGAAGTTTCATGTTCGTCAATGAAAGTCGAGCAGATCCTGGTTCATGTGGCGGTCAAAGTGAAACGGTGAGACTTTGTTGATTGATTTTTCGAGTTTCTGGTTTTTTGGGGTTCGGTATCAGTTACGTCCACGTTGTGAACCCTCGAGGCGCGTGTGAATAAATTAGAAAATTGTGGTCTTTCCGTTAGGAAACTTCATGGAATTGGAACTATAATTATTGTTTTTCAGTTCTATTGAAACTTCGATTCGTTCTTTTTGCTGACATCTATTGAAGAATTTTCAATCCCATTTAATAGAACCAAGCCAATAGATTAAAATCTTTCCGTATGACTTTTTTATAAGACTATTGTCCTAAGTTTTTTTCTTCAAATTTTCTTGAATTGCATTTTTTTTTTCGATTTCTTAAAATTTTTCTTGAATTACAGTTTTTTTTCAATTTCTTAAAATTTTTTTGCAGTCTTTGTTATTCTTCTTCTTACAAAATCAGTAGTGAAGCGGTAAAATGGTTTAAGGATATCCAAGTATCTTTTCACTATAGATTCAACCATTTTCAATCATCAAATTTGTCAATTAAATTGCGTGAGAAAATTTTGAAAAACATGAATATTCAGACGTCATTGGAATTGTTTAAACTTTCGGAAACCTTTTTTCGGCACGAATTCGATTTCTGGTGAAATTTTGAATATGAATAAATTTTTTACGATTCCGAAGAAATGATTTTCAAGATGGAAAATTGATTGTTTATAAATTATTTGCAGGAAACACTTTTTAAATTATTTCATCCATCATCCTCCGAAAGTGCACTTTATCTTTTTTTTAGATTTTAAAAATGTTTTCCAACGGTTTAATATCGACATTACAAAGTTGAAATAATAAAATCCTTGTAAAATGTCCGGAAACTTGAGCTCAAATGGGGCTCAAATGAAAGTTCTGATGTTCGACTACAAAAGTAAAAATGCATTTCATTGGAGAAAAAATTGCCAAAGTACTTGGAGATCCTTAAGTTTTCTATTGAATCTTTTCATATGTGTGCAAATAATTAACTTTAGCACCTCCTCCAAAAAATGTTATTGAACTTCCCATTAAATTCTGTTAAAAAATTTGTTCTGCGCCCATTTCTTTTGAAAGTTCTGAATCTGCGCCGAAGGTTTTTCGAAACATATTTAATGTAAAAAATTCAATAGATTTGATTTCCAAAAAAAATTATTCTGTGGCATTTTGTCTGCAAAATTCCCAGGCATGAAAATTCTGAGTTCTCTCTCTCAGATTTTTCAATATAAAAAAATAACAACACAGTAGAATCTTTTGAGATTTTTCCGATAGAGATTTTATGACGAATGAAAATTTCACCCGGCGAATTCTAGATCCAAAAATGAAAAAATTCATGTCCAAGAATATTTATATAGAAAATACCAGTAGAACCAATTGCATAAAAAGTACTAAAATGAAATGAAAATCTCACTCTTCACAACATTAAAAATTCTAATAGTGACAGATGAAATTTGAATTTTATCTACGAGATTAAATTTATTCACAGCTACGGATGTCGATTCAGTCATTAAAGTCATGAAAAACGTAATTTCACTCATGACGTTAAGCCGCTTTGTTCCAAGTGCGAGAGAGACAGTCTCGTGCGTCAGTAGAAAAGAAAGGCGTGATCATCGGCTACAACGATCATGATGAGCCTCCATTCCCAGAGGTGAAGAGTGAAAAAAAATTGTGTAACTGATGGACACTCAACCGGAGGCTGTTGCCGCGGTGAAATTAGGCTGAATGACATCTGCTGCATCATCAGGTGCGTCGGATTGTTTGGAACGGGGCTGTTGACCTCTCAGACGTTTCGATGATGGAACAACTCCAATCCCGAAGGCTTTGACAGCAAGAAATCGTTCTCTGTTTTTCACTACTTTCATTTAATGTTTGACTCCCATTTCGCTCTTTATCGGGGGTTTCGAATCACCATGACGATCCAGCGGAGGGCAGCAGAGTGGAAAATTTGGAGCCTTTTGTTTTTTTTATTTTTTGCTTGTAATTGAGCTTTGATTTCATTTTTTTGGAGAACAGGAAGAGGCGAGTGATGTTGTGACTTACAACTTCCGAGGGAAATTAAATGAGTTTCTGGAGTGGCGCCGGGTCTGACTTTCTTTTCGCTGAGATGCGTGGGTCTTCGTCAACCTTGACACGGTGACTTCCAAGTTTCAAAAATGGATAGTTTTATTTACATGAGTTTTTAATAATCAGTGTTCGTTATTAAGAAAAAATAAAGAAAGACAAAATGCAAATGATTAAAAATGGAATAAAGAGATATTCGCTGCATCAATGTGTTGATAATCAATTTTAGATTATTAAAAATATTTTTTTGTTTTTTATCCTTTGGATGTTTAAATAATAAACATTGGGAGAATACAATCCGAGAATTGGAAAAAATATATTGAGGATTCAAAAAGGCGAATTACATTTTCCTAAACAATTTAGGAAAATGTAAACAAAAAATTATATGAAAAACTGATATTTTATAAATATTTGGTTTATCGAAAATTAATTGTTTCAGTGCAAACAACATTTTGTTACTTTTTGAATCACTCTTCGAATTATTAATATTGAAAATGATCTATAACAAATAATAAAAAATAATAATAACACGATAATTATTAAAAAATGAATAATTATCATATTTTAATCATGTTTTAATTATAATAATATGATAATTATTTTAAATTACTTAAAAATGTTTTCAAATGTTAAAAATGTCTTCAAATTTTCAATAATAATAACATAATTGTAAAATATTCGGAAACTTAGGGTCAAACGGGGTTCAAATGAAAGCTCTGATGTTCGAGTACAAAAGTACAAAAGAATTTCTCTAGAGGAAAAAACAGCCAAAGTACTCGGATATCCTTAACCGTTAATCGTTGTAATTCCAAATTGAAAAAAATAGTTTCAACGGTTTCAAACTGCAGCGGAATCCCTCGTGTCTGAGTATCCGGGAGAAAGTGTTTTCGAGGATGCCCAAGTGACTAACAGTGTAACAACAAATGCTTATTTTTTGTTTCGAAGAAGACTGTTCTTCAATACATTTGGAGAGCCATCAGCAGCTCTCCAAAGACCGCACATTTAACTAACTCTGTCACAATACAGTATTTTTTGGCTTCTCCTTAATTAATGAGTGGTCTGCAATGAAAGCAGTTAGATGGATATAACCACATGCATTTGAGAGCACGATTACCCTTTTTTTGTCGGCTGTGGTGTGCGGTGGTTGGGTATTGCTCAACGCAGGGATTTCCAGGGTGTTGCAATCTGGGGATTTCAAAGGATCAATCCTACAGCTGTCTTGACCCAATTCGGGCAAGGCAAAGAATTTATGGCCATTGAGTTGGAGACAGACTAGAATTTATTCATTATTATTCATTGTCTAATTATTTCCATCATTAATTTCCGCTCGAGATTATTTAACTCTGCTGAGAAAAAAATTATGGATTAGAGGTGAATGATCTAGTGGAAATGTTAAAGCATTTGTAATGGGTGATTGGATGAGTGGTCAGGAAACAATTTCCAACAGAATTATTTTCAAGTCTAGTTGAGTAGCGAATAATTTACTTGGAAAACTTGGCACTTTTCGTAGGAAATTCTATTGGATTTCGATATGAATTGTATAGGTATTTTCAGGTGAGAATCTAGGGAGTCTAAAATGAAGATTTACTTCGTCTCCGAATTGAAAATTCTTTGGGCTTCGATCAACTTTGTTCGAAGAAAAACTTAGTGCACGCAGTATTATTACTCGAAAGAAGTATTTATTTTTTCAAAATGGTATTTCTCCAATCGAGACATTCTTCGGCGGGCCTAATGAGGTTTTGATTATGACAATCATATTGCTCTAGAGCATGGCTATGTTGCACATGACCTTGGATCAACTCCTCCAATGATTGAAAAAAAAAAATTCAAATAGAATTGAAATTTAGAGAGAAAAAATTCCGATTCGCCCAGCCGGGATTCGAACCCGGGTCTTCCAGTTACGCGCCGGGCACTCTTACCGACTAAGCTACCGGGAACCACGGAAATTCTCACTCCAAATTCAACTCAGCACGCCGCCTAACCACCTTTAGGCATTAAATAAATTCAAATAGAATTGAAATTTAGAGAGAAAAAATTCCGATTCGCCCAGCCGGGATTCGAACCCGGGTCTCCCAGTTACGCGCCGGGCACTCTTACCGACTAAGCTACCGGGAACCACGGGAACCGGGATTATTCGGTTTTTCTTAATTTCATTGAGCGAGTGACTGAGGCTTGAGAAAGAACTATTCTATAGAGTCTATTTACGATTCAACCATCAGAGATTTTTAATTTTGAAATCTTTTTTTTAAAGGCCTTTTGGGTCTCCTTTTCTGATCTCATTTCCGCACTCGATCCAACCCTATACATGCGGCTGTGGATTTTACACTGTACCGCATTTGTCTTCCTATCGAACATAGGAGTAGCATGGGAAACCACAGGAAGCCCATGCCGGTACAGGCGGTTACTCTATTAGCAATCCTCCTCGCCGGAGCCTTCCGTTGAAAAATTCTGTTTCACGGAGAATCGAACTCACAAGCTTTCGCACACTACACTGAGAGAAAAACAAACACGTTGGCAAACAAGTCTTGTGCTGGTGATACACGCCAAATTATTGAGAGAAATCCTAGTTATCAACTGTGCAGGGCATTTATGAATTTATATCAAATTAGTGCTCAACTCAAGGCGCTGGCGTACTTTTGATTGTTATCATTATTGGTCAACTGAATTCCTTTTTGATAAACACGTGCACTGCTTTTTGTTTAATTGATTCATGTTATTTAAACTCGTTTCTCACACTTCGAATAATTATCAATCTGCTTTGTATTATTTTCATCCAATTTCTGATATATTAAACAAAGATTTTTCGGAAGCAAAATACGTATGGGAGTATCGAATAACGAAGGAGTAGTGCTAGAAATGACATTTCTTGCGTGTACGGAGAATGCAATTTTTTTTTAACTACTAAATCTACTTTTGCGACGAAAATTTTCATTTTAGCGCATTCTCTGCATGTTTGGCACAAAAAAATCCTTTTTCATAATTTTCAAGAAACTATTTTCTTGGTACAAGTAAGATTTGTTTAAGAACTTTGTCGTTTTTTTCTCAGTGTAGACTTGCATCTAGTCCACTCGGCCACTGACGTCGGTTATTTTGAAATCTTTGACAAAGAAATTCTGTCGTGGATCTTTCTCTTCTAGATGTCCGGCCGAGGGCTAATGTAATGCCTCCGAGAGTTACTGTTCAATTTCTTCTCGAATAATTTTGAATATTTCGAAGTGAGTTACGAAAGACGGGGCTCAATGGACTCAGAGGCTCTTGGATATGACGTCATTACGTACCTGCGGTCTTTACACCACCCATACCCAAATGTTCACGTTTGTTTGGAAGACAGATGTGATAAGAGTACTAATGTCGTTGAGAAAGTCTAACGCGGATGATCCTACTTTCCCTTTCATCGTGACAAACTCATTCATTTTCCTGTGGTTTACCCGTTCAATGGCTGAGAGCCTCTCATTTGCGCAATGTCAATCACATGCTCAACGCAAAAAGGAAGAAATCTGTTTAGATCTTTTTTATGATTCAAATTTTAACCTATGGAGAAAATCAGGAGATTGCGAGGATTAAACCCACGCGGGGAAAACGGAAGTATTGAAACGTTAATATATATTTATTTCGCTATTATGAATATGTATTTGGGGTACGCCTACGGAGGGGATAGAAATGGCAAGACCACGAAAACCTTTTTCGCGAGCAGGAGAATTTCTGATGAAAAGTATCTTGACACTTTCCGCTAGAATTATTTTTTATTGAAATAATGACAAGTTTAATGTGAATGTGCTGTTAGGGGAGGATGGGCCAAAGTGGTAAACACTTATTGCTTTCTCTCAATGTTTCAAATCTATTAATAACATTAAAAAATTGAAAACCCTATGTGGAATCCTAAACAGTTATCTATTAATTATCTTCGGTGATTTCCGAGGCAACATGTTATTTTATCCATTTATGAATTTTTCTGTTGTTCATGAACTTATTGAATGCCTCAAAAATGTTGTGGGGATGCACCTCACCCCTGTTGAAAGGGAAAAAAGCGAATAAAATCAAAAACTCATTAAATAAAAAAAGTCATTCTTTATTTCATAATTTTTCCATGAAGAAACCCTCGGACATATTTTCAATGAGACTGACGATAAATGAATATATAGAGGGAGTAGAAATCTGAAGTACCGATTTAGGAGCGCAGAGAATGTATTTTATTCACCACGCGGCTATTGCCCGGCTTGCGATGATATACCGACGACTGTTAATTATTGAATCATCAAAATTCGCAAATGAAATTTTCATATTAAAAATCAGTAGGTAATGCCGTAGCCGTGCTGATCAATCGAGTAAGTCGCGGGATATGCGGTGAGACCATTCCAAGCCGGGAACTATAAAAATCGATGTATCCCCAAAACGGAATATTAAAGAACGGAATAAAAAGATCCAAAAATTGATTGAATGCAATTGTTCCTCATAATTAACTGATTCAAACGGATATGTAGGCGTAATTTACCAGTGCGCGCCGTTTGGTGGAAGGAACAGGAACAGCGTAGTGATTTCGTCTGTAGCGTATTGATCGTTTAATATTCATCAAAATAAAAAAACATTCAAATATTTTCGAAATCCTAAATATTCATCCAACAATTTTCTTCGTTGATTTCTGAGACAACAAGATCACATTTTTTTAAATCCATTTATAAAGTTGGCCTCAAGTCTTATAGGAATGCACCTCAGCCTCGTCAGCAGGGAGAAAAGCGAATAAATTCGAAAACTCATTAAATAAAAAAAGTCATTCTTTATTTCATAATTTTTCCATGAAAAAACACTCAGACATATTTTCAGTGAGGTTGACGATAAATGAATATATTCAGGGAGTAGAAATCTGAAGTACCGATTTCGGAGCGCAGAGAATGTATTTTATTCACCAAGCGGCTATTGTTCGGCTTGCGATGATATACCGACGACTGTTAATTATTCAATCATAAAAATTCACAAATGAAATTTTCAAATTAAAAATCAGTAGGTAATGTGGTAGCCGTGCTGCTCAATCGAGTAAGTCGCGGGATATGCGGTGAGACCATTCCAAGCTGGGAACTATAAAAATCGATGTATCCCCAAAACGGAACATTAAAAAAACGGAATAAAAAGATTCAAAAATTGATTGAAAACAATTGTTGTCTCACAATCATCTGATTCAAACGGATATGTAGGCGTAATTTACCGGTGCGAGAATGGCTGGTCCAGGTGCAGCATAAGCGAGTGGTGAGATTGGTGCGATTATTGGCGCGGCCAGAGGTGTCAATTTGGCGGTAGACGCTGGTGTTTTGAGCAGCGGTGCCTCAGCGAGTAGAAGCTGTTTGGCTGAGGGCACTGGAACAGCGATAGCAGCGGACTGTCCCACAGCCTCAACGGGTGCCTGCGCAAGAATCGGTTGATCCCCCTGAACACCTCCTGGTGCGATGTGCGCTACATGTGCAGGTGCCTCCTGATGGAGCGATGCTTTGGCTTCGAGGCTTGGATCAGCCGATTTCGGCTCGATTCCTCCAGCTGGTGCGCTGTAAGCTAACGGCGCCGCCGGAGCCGCAGCTGCTGGAGCTTGTGCGCTGTAAGCAATCGGAGCTACCGGAGCCGCTGGTGCTGCTGCTGCTGGAGCTGGTGCACTGTAAGCGACCGGTGCGGCTGGTACCGCCTCGGGCTTGCTGTGAGGAGCTGCCACTGGTTCAGTCGCTGGAGCCGCCGAACTCACTCCCAGGAGAATAGCAATGATCGTCTGAAACGGATGATGAGAACCAAAAATTAGGCACTACACTTCGTTATCTCGATTACCGTTTCTTCATCGTGATTCATTTAATGGCGGGGTTTATCCTTTGAGCCACTCAGCAATATTCGTGGCAAAAGGGTGGAATAAGATCAATCATTAAGTTTCGTACATTAGATAAAAGAATACAACTTACAAACTTCAGCATTTCGTCCCTTCTTAACAAAGTTGAATGAACTGACGACGATACCTCGTGTTATTCCTAAGTGCTTCCGTTAGCCGATGTGCTAGGATCTCAGGAGAACCCGTGGTACTTATAGAGCCGGGGCAACAGATGCTGGAGTAAAAACCTGCCTCGGCCAATACTCATCCGCGTATTTGTACCCCAATACGCACAAAGAAGAGGCTGAGGTGCATCCTGAGGATAACAGGGCCGTCGCAATTCCCCTAAACACCTATAAGTTTCTCGTCAGTATCACTCGCCATACGATATGTGTCACTATTCTTTGGTGATACCACATTGACAATGGACACGTGTCGAGAATAAGCCTGTGGAAAATCGAAGAATCGTTCTCTATACTTGGGGGGTGACACGTGCTGGGGGATAAAATTCGTTTGATGTTGTTGGCGAAGTGCTGTGGGTCGGGGGGACTTGGGTGAGGATGCGCCGCCCTGAGTAGCCATCGCTACCGAGTCAATTCCCCATTCGTAATGTGTGGGCAAAGAGGCACGAGGATTCCCTCTTGCTTGCAAGGGGTTATCGTCCTTCGTTTTGCCGGCGACGGGGTGGGGATAGACCCCAACAACCTGTCCAGGCATGATCATTGATTTATTATCAGGATGCATAAGACTCTTTGCGGTTCTATTTTTGTCCTTGTATGCACTGATACCAAATTGCCCGCAGGAGAACCCTTCGGCTTCGGGCTATTCCTCTCTTCTCACGCATTGAAATGCAATTTTTAGGTATTTGGGTTCCCGGATTTTTTCCCCCCCGGAGAAAATTCTCTCGGAAACAAATTCCCGGAATTATTTTCCCTTACGAATGTGAAGAACAATAGGGAACATACATTTTTTTCAAATTGATCAAATTTCCCTTTCAATTTGTTCTATGGGTTATAGAAAAAATATTCCATGGGAAAAAAATTTGATTTTGATATGGATTATTAATGTTAATAATGAGTTGAAAGTTGATCGCTCGGACGGGGCACTCGGACGCTGATACGTTACAGCACGGCAGTCACACTAGGCTGCTAACGTGCGAGAGAGAACGCGCGTCGGCTCTGTCGACTCCCGCTACGAGAGTGAGTGAGAGGCATGTCGACTACAGTGCTGTGACGTCACAGCCCACTCGAGGCGCCCAACAAGTGCACTTTTCAATCAACGATTTCTCATTGCAAAATGCGAATTGGACGGTTCAAAAAATTATTGGGGAGATTGTTACAATTTCTAGATTACGAAAAAAAATTTAAAAAAATACGTATGTTCCCTATTACACAAACACATTACCAACGTCATTTTCATTTATTACATCGTTCAATCTTCGAAGACACGCCAGGTGAGAATTCAACTTTTTCAATAGATCAATAATAAATAAATTACGTTGCTGCAATAAATTAATTGCTTGCATTTTCGAACCACTTCCCCCAAATAATTCGGGTTAATTTCTTGCTCCAATAATCAGTGAATCTTCATTAATAAGCATTCTCGTGCTAGGAAGTCGCAGATTCATAAAAAAAACATTGACAACATTCAAAAAAACATCATCTTATACTATCAAAACAATCCATTTGAAAAGAAAGATATTTCACAAGAATCAGAAATGCTAGCTTGAATTTCCGAACTCATTGTGGAAATTGATTATCATATGCAATTCAATTTTAATGTGAAAATTTGAAATGAAAAAATGGCTAGGAGCCGAATAGCTCAGTTGGGAGAGCACCCGCTGAAATCGATAAAAAACGACATCATAAACTTACTAACGAATTATGATAACCAAGAAGCAATTGGCAGAGCCAGATGTGGAAATATTAAACCACAATACTTCACATCATACGATAAGATCGGTCTATTCCAAGATGAAATGAATATACCAATTCTTTTTCATATTCCAAGACACAAAAAAAATAACAAAATCCCAGTCGAGGAGTTCCTGAACAGGGAGTTGAAATACCCCAGAGGAATTCCAGAAACTGATATCGAGGTTTTTTATCGAATTACAAAAAAATATTGGTGGCTAGACCAAAATGATAAATTCATGTTTGAATTCCAAAATAGGTATCAAATGTACAAAAATAAAAATAATAATGGGTACAGAAGCCAAAATAGAAGTCAAAGGCACAACTTTAGACCGCCTTAATAAAATTTAAAAAAAAGAACTGATAAAATAATTCAGTATTATTAACAAAAAAATTACAATACAATATAATAATAATAATAATAATAATAATAAAAAGATGAAAAACAAGGATAAAAAAGGAACAACAATCACTCTTTTAATGAAGAATATATGAAATTCAAATTAAAAAATACACTACACTCCTTGTTATGACTTAATTGCGCTTGTTTTTTCACATTATAAAAACATTCTACTCTTTTTTTTTCTTTTTTCAAAGCCTTTCTCTCTTTTTTTTTTAAGCGCACACAAAATAAAATACAAAGGAAGCTGCAAAATGAAGTAGAAGTTCAAAATCCTCAAAAATAGAACAACAAATAATTCAAAACAAAACCCTAGAATAAGTTAAACGCGAGCGTCACAGAGTGAACAATGTTTATAAACCCAAATAGAGATTAGAATGGAGCGACTAGGCGCACAAAGCGCCCTATGCCATCTAAATCTATCAAGATCTATTGTACCGGCCGCTTGATCAAGACTTTGAATGGTTAGATCATCACCATTCTCCCCGACCGGGAATCGAACCCGAAACCTCTCGCATATGAGGCAACCCTCTTACCCACTGTGCGCCAGGTCATCGGGTTATAAACCCAAATAAAATAGACTAATTTTTTTTATATACCAGTTTTTTTATGTAAATAGTTGTGAATATTGTAAATAACACTTGTAAAAATGAATAAAAAACTTGGTAAAAAAAAGGAGAGCACCCGATGCATAATCGGAAGGTCCCGGGTTCAAATCCCGGTCTGGACTATCCACTTTTTCCAGTAAAAATTTTCTGGTTATTCATATTGAGAATAATCCTGGTTTCTCTTCTATCTAATCCAAATCCCATTCACCCATTTCCTACGACGTCACAAAGATGTGGAACGCTATATAAATTCCCTTCTTCAATGTAAAAATAATGATGTACTCTCTCTCTCTCTCTTTGTGTTTGTTAAAATTGAATATCACATACAATTCAATTTTTAGTAGATTGAGAATTCAGAAAAGTTTTTCCCTAAATTTTCAAAATTTTCCATGTTTTTAAGTGCCGAAAGTACCTGAAAATCGAGAATTTTTTGAATATACAAGAAATTTATTGAATCGTTAATGAAGAAATATACAGAAATTTCATTTAACTTTGTCGTTGTTCAAAATTTCCCGCTTTTTCACTTGAAATTGCAGCAGTAACCCTGCAGAAATAGTGAGGCCAATTTAGAAAAAAAAAATTTTGGACAAAAACCAGCCATTTACAAAAAATCATAACTCATTCAATTCGGAATATTTTTCAATTTTTCTTTTTTGGAAATTTTTGTCTAATCGTCCTCTTTTCAGAAAAAAATGGAGACAAAAAACTACAGCATCGACTTTATTGACCTGCTGATTTGGCGTGAATTTGCTGTTATCCCCTTTCAGTTCCTCTTTTGGATTTTTTTATTTCCCTCATCGCGATATACCCTCCCGGGGCTAGAAAGGGAACAGGTATATGCCGCGTTGCGCCTTGGTATTCTATACTTCCTTGACAATAACCAGGGAAGGAGTTGTTATTTTTTGTGGCAAAAGACGCTATTTATGTATGCGTGTCCTTGCTTCCCATGAGCGCACCTCTTTTTCTTGGGAATATAACATTGCCACGCCTCTCCACTGGCCTTCGGAGATGCAAGGATGCTAAATTCAATGCAATTCGTCTTTGTTCATCGGGAATTTGCAAGATTAATTTTTACAATTTTCTGCATTTCTGCGAACAATATTGGCAGGGGGATAATTTTGAGTTTATTATCAGTATAAATTTGTCGTAAGGGCCGGCTTTTACGATGCATTCCTGGGTATTATCGGGCTTGAGATTGAATGGTTAACTGTCCCTTGTTAATTCGATGATTTAATGTAATGAGATGTTCACATTTAAGGATTTGAAAAATTGACTTTTACTCGAGTCGATGATAAACGCATTTCGTTTTATCGCACAAAGTGAACGGTAATCCTTGAACTTGCTTAATCGCTGTTCAAGAGCGAGGCCAGTGACTTCAGACTTTTATATTCATTCAGTTTTTAATCACTGAGTTAATAATGCGGAACCAATTAGCTTGTATTGATTCTTGGTGGTCGTAAATTGGTATTTACTACTGTCACGGCATACTAAAGCCCGTGGAATGGATGACGTAATATCGCGGTGAAATTTCCCGCATTGAAAAATGTATAAAAAATATATATATTATATATTTTGCTATATATCTGATTAGTCCTACAGTCCAAATGTGAATGTAAATGTGATTACTCAAGTGGAGGAATGAATGAATAATGTATACCGGCAATAATAATAATAATAATAATAATAATAATAGTGTTAAAACAATGTAAAACTCAATGTAGTCCATATGGCGTGGTATTGATATCTCTAGCTTTAAGGGGTTGGGGAACAAAAAATGTAAACACCCGAGATACATCAGATATACATCAAACAGATAAATAAAAAAAATATATATATATATATATTTCCACGACTTCGATTATGTATCGAAGAAATATGTAATATATAGGTATGCAGTCAAATCCCCTTCATACTGTCTATAATCCAAGTCAATCAACGCCAATTTCGGGTGTTTTGACCAAATTTGCGAAATTTCCAAAAGAAAAAATTGAAAATAAAATAGATCCAGGAGGATCCCCAACTTGTATGATGGCTCAAAATACTTGTTTTGATTATCAGAACTACTGGAAAAAATGAAACAAATCGCAAGTCACATAATTTGCGAAATACAACTTTTTCAATTTTTTTTTTCAGAAAATTCGTTGTTATAAGCATCTGAAGATGGAAAAAAAATCTACTAAAAAAATTCTTATGGGCAGTAAAAAATGAAAAATTTTGATGCTTAATAAATCAAAATTGGATGGATAGAACTCAAACTGCTCCAAACTGGACTGCTGAAAAAATCTGAAAAAATTTGAGATAGTTTTTCAACCCCCCAATCGTAGTAACAATCGCTATCAATTTCCAAGAGGGTGAGGGTCAACGGTTGACTCATTTAGTGTGCAATACGTCATATAATATAGGCCAACTTAATATATCCATCGAATACCTATAAGATTTATATAAAATAGAAGTTTATATATGTTTCATATATATTTTATATAATTTTTACATATAAATCAGGCCAATTCCATACATAAAATATATAATTTTTATAATATAGGGGCGGGTAGGGTAAAATGGCCACTAGACTTTTTTCAAATTGTTCATAACTCAAAAACAAATTTATCAATTGAGAAAAGGGAAATAATTGTTCTTTGTATTGGAAAAAAAATTATTAAATTTCATCAACATTTCTACCCCTCATTAACATTTCTAAAAAAGTCAAAAGTGTCCGTTTTACCCCAACCTCCTCTAAGTATATTTTTCCGCATGGGTTGAAAGTTCTCATTAGAGCGAACAACTTATTGAGCGAATTTTTGTGTATGATGGAGTATGTAGAATGGATTTTGCCCCGTGCATCAGTGAAAAATAACGTTCTTCATTTTTTACCTTTAAAATTGTCCAAGTGCCTCGGCAAAATCGATCGCACTCTTAATTTTTCAGTGGACAAAGGGATAAAGTCATACCATGAAAATGGCAAATCATTTCGTGATTTGTCAAGTTGTCACGAAACGAGTTATTCAAATTTCTGGACAGTGATTGTACAAACATCGCCGTCGAGTTCCCGGTATTTAGTCTAGTATCTACGAAAGGAGATAAACATAGTCGAAGGACACGGTGCACACACGGGAGACAAACGATCAGTGGTTCGTTCACCTGCAACCTTGGATTCTCTTGAGACCTGTTATGGCAGGAAGGTTGAGATCCAGATCAGTGACGACGAAAGTGAAGAGGAAGAGGCGATGAAATATAATAAAATCGCAGATGGATGAATTCTATGGGGAGAAAGAAGAGAACTTTTCTTTAGACCCGTGGATTTTGTCAGTACACTGAGAAAAAAAAATTTTAAGAAATAGAAATTCTATGATTGATCCAAATCGTTCATCGATTGAATAGTCGCAAAAGAAAATGCTATTGTAAGACACAAATATTGATTTAGTTTTAATGTTTTCGATTGAAAAAGAATGAGATCATTTATCTAAACTTTTTTTTTGTTACTATCTACTTTTCAGTACATACAAATCAATGTCTGTATTATCAGATATCTTCTTCGAATAAAGCATGGAATTATCTAATTTATCCGCGTCACGGTATCCCGCAAAAGAATATCTGTTCGATTGACAGCAGAATTCATAGATGCAATAAAATATTCATTTGGTCTATGAGGAACATATTGTTGAATACTTATTGACGCGAGACTTTCGCGGTGAGCAGTTCCTTGTTTACGACAAACGCAATTCTTCATCATTTGGACTGATTATTTTTCCATTGCAATTGTGAAAAATAAATTATTTGCACCAAATCCGAAGCGTTTGAACTAAACTAAAATTGAATTGTATGAAATCGATTTTGTCGCAAAAACATGTATTTTCTAAATTCGATAGAATAAACAAAATATACTATAGTATAACAAAATCGATTGCATACAATCCAATTTTGGTTTAGTTGAATTTCTATTTCTTAGAAATTTTTCTTCTCAGTGTAGTAATACCCCAAGAGCTCCAAAATTATCGGGTATTTCCCGATAGCTTCATTGCAAACAAATGAAAGTAAGTATTCAGCTTTGTAGGTTAAAAATTCCCGAGCGCTTGTGCGAGGAATTTTTCTGCAAAGCTTGGCACGATGGTTTGTTTGTAAGGGAGCTTGTGGGAAATACCCGATTAATTTTGAATCTCGAGGGGTATTTGTCGGATTATTTTTCCCAATCGGATTTTGGCCAAACAGAATGCAGTGGACAACATCAGGAGGTGAATGGGGAAGATTTGAACAAATTATGTTAATAGAATAGCCGGATTTCTATTAACATATTAGACATATTAGACTGTCAAATATAAGATTCTATCTGAAATGAGCCGGAAAAATGAAGAGCTACTGCGAAATATTCAGATAAAAAAAATGAAGAACTATTGCAAAATATTCAAAAACTAGGAGGAAATATCCGACATAAAACTGTCGGGTAGCCTCAAATACTGCGCTCTGATTGGTCGAAATTCGATTGGGAAAAATAATCAAGGTTATTCAAGAATATTTATATTTAATCATGCCGTGTGTAAAATTACATTTGACGCAGTCTTCGTGTGCACTCCGTGCATAAACAGCGTTTTTGCACGTTAACGAGTGTAATTACAGTTCTCGGTTTCGGTTTAAACTGTAGTTTACAGGGGTACATGGGGTAAAATGAACATTTTCGACTTCTTTTGAAGTGTTAATAACTCGTTTAATTACATAATAATAATCGGATACAATTTTTAGTCTCCAATTTGTAATTTTTGCAATGCATTGCCATGTAGGTAATTCTTTTCTTTTTTTTTATTAGTTGGTAATTCTATTCACTCTATCAAAAAACGAGGATAGAAATCGGATTTATGAGCATTCATTCATTATTCGAAAAAAAAATAATTTTAAAACTTTTCGCCCACTTCTTTTTCATTTCTTGAACTTTTTTTCTGAAATATTGATATCCCTCTAATACTTGAAGAAAAAAAATGATTCGAAGACATAAAAGAAAAAAAAAATTCTAGCCGATTATCACTTTCTGATTGTTTTTTCATTTCCTTGTTATAATAATGATTAGACTCCGATATCCTTCTACCATATGAGGGGAAAAATAGATTTCAAAAATTTTCAGAATTACATGGAGAGATTTTTCTATTACCCCAATGAGATTTCGAATGACTTTTGTTTTGTGATTGTTTTGGTCACAAAAAAATACTTTTGATTGATCTTTAGCTGAATTAAGGATAAAAATATATATGGTAAGAATAAGAGTGGATAAAATAAAATTAATCTCACTGTAAAGACTGACATGGAAAGAAAATGAAGTAAAATAAAATAGCATAAATTGGAAAATTCAACTTTTATGAACTGTTCACAGAGAAGGAAAAGTATTGATTTTCAGCTATGTGTCACTGGTTTTTAAGGATCCATCCCCAATTTTGTGTGACATTATCATTAATTTCCAGTGACATCGTCACTCATTTTCCGGTAACGGTCACAGATTTTTAGGTGCCTGTCTCTAATTTTTAGGAATTTATTATCAATTTTCAGTGATTGAAATAATTGATGATCAGGGTTATCTATCTATTTATTTATTAGTTTCTGTCCATGATAGAGCATCTGTCTCGATCTTTTTCTTGGCAATTTCTTCTTCATTTTACGATGACAAATGTAAAAATGCATTTATACATATAAATATTGTACATGATTTGTGTATTACTCCCTTCCTGCAATGAGGCTATGGATCCTATATGCACAAATAAATAATAATAAATAATAATAATAATAAATAATGAATAATAATACAACTTGACATGTATTATTATTTTTAATGATGTACTTCTGATTAATACGTCCGTATCAACATTGACGGACGTAATTATTTAAATCTTCACATATGATTTTAGACCGCTGTTTTTTCAACATCATAACTGTAATTTGCAGTTTTTATTTATTTGCTCAGTTTATCAGAAGAATAGAGAAACTCCTGATAAGGACTTTTCTGAAGCCGAAACGTTGGGTCATTGACAAGAATTCTTCTTATCTTTTTAATTATTTAATTATCCTCGACGTGCTGACGACCGCTTAGGCCAATTACCGTCCATCATAATTCAACATGAAAGATTACAACGGCCTCAGAATCTCATCGGGATTTTCCAAAGATAGGGCCGTCGTGAATTGTCACATAAAAAACGTGAAATATGATGAACAAGCCGAGTCCTTCAATTTAAAAAAAAAAAAACAAGTGGAAACAAAAACGATTGGAATCCGTTCAATTCGTTCCGCGCAGTTCTACACTCAAAAAAATCCTCAACAGAAAAAGAGCCCTTAATGAATTGCTGACGAAGATGAATGACCTTTTTGCAGAGATAATTATCCAGCACTCACTCAAATGTATCCTCCAGATAATTCCTGTTACCCTCAATCAAACGGCATTAACCTGCCCCAACATGCCTGAAGATAACTCCGATCCGTTGAATTTTTCCGCCCATTCCCGTATCATTTCTGATCAAAGCGAAAGACCGAGTTCACAACGTGGAACTCTGGGGCTGTGGGGAGAAGCGGGCGTGCCCGGACCTACGACAAAAATTGCCGATAGGACAGGTTCTCGGAGGCCGAGCAAACGGCGGCAACTCGTCAGTAATCTTCCCGTACTTATATGCAAGATAAAAACTTCCCTTCAACATTTATGTGTATGCCTCGTTAACGATTTTTCATCTTTTTCACTCATTTATTTTTGATTTCTGTATTTTTGTTCATCCCGAGCAACTAGTACTCGAACACCTGCAACCTCAACGAGTTTTATGATCCGCGTTAATTCAGAAAATTATGGCCAATCAATTATGCCTATAATTATGGGAAGGTAATCATCATTTGAGTTGAGATTTCTATGAATATTCCGTTGGAGTTGAGTGGAAAAATGTTAATAGCAGTACTCAATCAGTAGTTACTCAATCAAACAATGGGTAGCCGCAGTAATTAAGACCCCATTATATGAATGGAAAAATGCGTCTTTTGCCTTTGTGGGAAGCGCGGAGACGACTAAGTCGCTTGTAATCGGGATATTTCGAGGTGCGCGAGGTCGACGTTGAGGGGTGGGAGAAGTGTGTGCAGAGGTTTCTGATTCTCCTCTCATTCTCCGATTCTCCCCGGCGTTTACCTCGATTGCATGACCGGCAAATCCTCACTCCACGATTGATATTTTTATGGTAATTGGAGATAAATTTTTACCCCTTTCAATTTTCTTGAGATGTTTATGGGTGCAGATACGATCCGAGGTCTTCAAGTTTATTAACGAAACGTGTCTGAAATAATACACGTTCGAAATAATTTCAACGATGAAATAGCAAGTTCGAAACAAAATTTTATTGGATTTTGACGTGGTTCCTTTTTTTCGATAGAAATTTTCAATATATTTGAGATTTCTCAGCTGAAAGAAAAACTGAAATATGTAGGAACGGACACAAAAAATCGAAAACTTAAATTTCCCTTCACAAGTCCCTCGGCACGGAGAGAAATATTCAGTAAAAATTAAGGAACAATTCACGTAATCCGCGATGGGAAATCGTTTTCCGGCAATTTTTATGGGAATGGAAGAGAAGAAATCTGAGACGTTCTGTGAATTCTCAGGTTCATCACCGAACAAAATACGAAATTTTCACGTAATTTTTCCCGAAGAAGTAAAATCTTACAGAAACTTCCCGACTTATGACGCCTCCAAACGATACGATAACAAAAATTGTAGAGTTGAAACTGCAAAATCAATTTCGATTTTACACTTATCGATGATTTCTAATGATTTCGGAAATCACTTGATTTCTTTATGGTTTCTATTGATTTCTGATGATGTCGTGAAATCTTTAGAAATCACTACCGAAAATGGAAGTCACTTGATTTCCAATGATTTCCAAAAAAAATACTTGATTACTTGAAAATCACTTGATTTTCAATGACTTCCATTGATTTCTGGTGATTTCTTCCTTGATTTCCAGTCGAGTGGTCCAGTGATTTCCTAAGTGACTAGCCCCTCGCCCCCCATAATGAAAACAGACGTATTCATCTCAAAAACAAAATAGAGAATTAGAGAGTGAGAAACTATATTTTTCCAACCAAAATCATGAATTATTGCTTCAATTACACTTGAGTTTAGCAGATCCAGTGAATATGCAAAGAGGTAGCTAATGGAGGGATAATTATCCTCTACCAGTGGGATTCGTCAATGTGAACTGTATGTGCCAGGACAGGCGATTCGTGCACGATGCTGTGGTCGTGGCTGGAGACAGATTTCGCGACGATGAGTGGCTCATGCGCCAAAACTACTGGGGCTGCTTCGTAGATGTGAATCACTGGGGCTGATTCGTGCACGATGCTGTGTCCGTGACTGGAGACAGTTTTCTCGGCGATGAGTGGCTCATGTGCCAAAACTACTGGGGCTGCTTCGTAGCTGTGGACAACGGGCACTGCACTGTGAACGACCGAATTGCCGTGACTTTCAATTGTCTTCTCTCCCACAAGTGCACTGTAAAGGGGAGAGGAGAGAAGCCCTGGGCGAGCTGTTGCCACTGCAACAATCGCAGAGAGAACCACCTGAAAAAGTTTATATGGATGAGCGGAAAAGTTATTGAAGCCGTAATTTCAAAGGTAGAAACAATCCTTTGAACTAACTATGAACGAAAAGAGAATAATTCACGGGAGAACTCTTAGGAGAAGAAGAAGAAGTCGTAAAAATTATGAACTTCACGATTGGTGTGAATTATTGATTCAACCCCATCTGACTTCCAGTCATCAGACAGAGAACGGACGTCTAAATCGTCATAAATGTCTAGATCTCGCCGGAATTTCTGACAATTTCAGATACAAGTTGTGTCTGAAAAGGACCTGAACATTTTTTTCTTTTGAAAAATTCCACACGTTCATTTTCAGACATTTGAACAGTTCATTCTGCAGACGTAGAGACTGTATCAGACAGGAAACAAATCTTCTATCTTACAACGTGATTCATTTCCATGCTTTTTTCCGAAATTTTTTGGGAGAAGTGGAGTTGGGAGGGTGCCCAGCCCATACCTGGGAGACCTGGGTTCGAATCCCGGCTGGGCGGTGCGGGATTTTTTCTCTCTAAATTCTAATTCTCTTTGAATTTTGGTTTTATCCCGAAGACTTTTCAAAATCGAATCTCACAGGAAAGCTCTCCCATCTCCTCTATTTTTTTTAATTTATTTGAAAATTCTAGTTGCGTCGCAATTGATCTGATGCACTTTGTTTTCAAATGGAGGTGTCTGAGAATAAGACATCTTTGATCGATTTCGATATTTTTTGATGTCTGAAAAATGTCTACAAAATGGGCTCCAGTCTCGAATCCCGGTCGGGTAGAATGGTGAGATCTAACCATTTAAAGGTTTGATCATCATCGCCATATACTCAACCGAGTCGAAGCGATGTAAAATAACAATTTGTTATTATTATTTATTACTGCATATAGGATACATAGCCCCATGGCAGTGGGGGGTGAAATATACAAAGTATATACAATGTGCAAAAGAAAAAAGAAAAATTTCACATTTGGATGAACAAAATAAGAAAAACTAGAGTTCAAAAAGAGAAAAGAGATAACAATATAAACCATTAGCAATGTGCAACAACGATTTTCTTGACTTATTCTCCAAGAGATCGATAAGAGCTTAACACCGATTTAGCAGACATGCACAAAAGCTGGAAGATTTTTGCGCGGAGCGAATTGTGGCATTTAGTACATCGATTTCTCTTCTAGCAGTTGGAAAATTCAAAGTAAATCTATAAATAGCTTTAATCTCAGTGAAACTGGCGTTGAAAATTAAGCTACCCAAGGAGCAATTCGAAAAGTGAGGGAAGTGTAAAATAACAATAAAAAAAAGTGGACTCTAGTATGTGAAAAATGTCTACAAAAACGTCTAGAATTCAAATATTAGTTTTTATAGTGTAGTCAGCTTTAGACTGCAATTGTGGATGATAGTTATACATCTTACCAATTTGAACATATTGAATTGTTGTGTCTGTAACGGTCTTGTGAACCTTCTGACTGATCTCTGGACCGAAATAGAAGTCTTATATACCAATATCCCCTGGTACATTTCTGAAGGGACCTTCGGTTGCAGTCTTCACTATTTATACATAGAAACACAACGCCCAATTCCTATTGCTTTCTCTCGGAATATCTCATAATCGTCCACGAGTCCTCCACCCGAAATATGATTACCACATGCCCCTAATTATGAATTGATCTGACGGACAAATAGTAGTGTCAAACGAGGAATTTCTTGGCAACTTTGTGATAAATATGGTGACAGGCTGTTCAGAAAAAAAACTACTTCATGTTGGTTTGATTGATGCGTGTGTGTCAGCGCTTTTATGGTAGTTGGTCGATTAGTTGAAATGAGCAGAACATTTTTGGGCTCTAGTTGTCAGGGAACATTGGCGAATTTCGTAATGTTGATGAACGGAATTGGACGGGTGGATAATTCGGAAGACATGGGATTTTTCGACGCATTTTGAGAATTCTTTATGCACTTGCTAACGGCTGAGGGCGACGGTTCCGAGTGAGTAGTTATTCACAAAAAGATCAAATGAATATAGAATTATAAACTGCTGCAATTAAGATAGGAAAGATGGTAATAGGAATGGATTTTAACAGATTAGGAATTTTGAGAGAATTTGAATAATTTTTTTCTCAAAAACAGTCGTAACAGTTCCGTTTCTTGAACTGATTTTGTTTGTTTGGATTAAGGATATCCAAGTGCCTTTCACAGTTTCATACGGACGACGCTGGGAATTCTGACTTTGTCAAGTAAATTGGGCGTAATTTAAACTTCATTTAAAAAAAATACTTTTTCTGTTAAAGTGAATCCATTTCCACGCAACGCGAAACTAGTTTTTTTCAATTCTGAAAAAATACAAGCAACCTGTCTACAATTTTGAAAAAAATACATTTTCAGAGCGGAAAATCAATTTTTTGTGTATTATTTTTGAAAAAATATCGTAAACCTGAAAAAAATTGCATTTTTTTATTACTCTAAAATTTTTTTTCAGGAAACGTAGACTATCAAAGTTTTTCCAGATTTTAGAAATGTTTCTAAACGATTTCATAAGGAAAATTTCGGACCTCCAAAGTTTCAATACTAAAATGATTGTGAAATGTGCGGTAATCTAGGGCTGGAAGGGCGAGCTAAATTTCATCTACAAATTATGAAAAGCATTTAAATAAAAACAATGACCACAGTATGCTTTTTTTATTTTATACATATTCTTAAGCGGAAGTTTCCTCAACTGCAGGAGAATTCTCATTTTTAAATAGAGAATTGCGGAGTTCTCTAATTACGAATGTTGTCTCTGGAATTCAATCCTGAAGTGGTAAAACGAGTCAAGTCAATGTCTGCAAAATTGTAGTGCGGCATAAAAAGCCACCATATCTTTACCTTCCTGATAAATGTTTGATGTAAGCTATGAAATGTTATTGGAATTATTTTATAGTTGTAACGTAGAAAGACAAAGAGCTATCTCTCATGAAACAACTGGGGCTAGAGTATTTAGATTCTTTTATTTATACATAACTTTAATCTATTTTTAAATATAGATTATATTATAGATTATTTATTTATAAAAAAATAATCCATATTATTTATTTATATATAACTGTAATCTAAACAAAATGAATGAATGGAGGAGCGAGATGAATGACTCTTTATGTATTACATTTTCGACCTGAGTTCGTCATCAAAATTTTTCTGTCATCCTCAGTCTCTCGGAAAATATCAATGAGTAAAGACGTGCCTTCCAATTAAGGATATATTACAAACCCTTTTTGCCAAAATTCCCGTTTTTTGAAGTTGTCTGGTAAATTGTTGATCGAACTGACCTGAAAAAATATACCGTTTTTACGTTTTATCATTACTTAATGGCTCACGAAATTTCATGATCGTGAATCATTTTCCTGCGTTTTTTCTAAAACTTTTTGGAAATTCGACAGAACTTTAGAAAAAATGCAGGGAAATGATTGCGCTATCATGAAACTTCGTGAGTCAGTCAATAATGATAAAACGCAAATCGGTATATTATTTCGAGTCCTTCCGCTCAACAATTTGCCAGAAAAATGAAAAAAACGTGAATTTTGGCTGAAAGGGTGTAGTACATCCTTAATAAAGTTAGTCACATCTAGCGATGCCATCGAGAATAGACGAAAATTATTTTGAAAAGATCATCATGGTCTAAAAAACATCGAAAGTATAGGAATCGTCGTAATCTCGAAACACATTGGATCGGTGCATCGTCTGAGTTTCAGTATTTTCTGTTTTTCAAATGTTTGTCTCGATATCTGTCTCGTCTCGTCTGGTGAACTTAAAAAACCGAAAATCTCGAGATCCAGGCAAGATAAATCCTCCCGGAATTGTGACGAGATGCACCGATCCAATGTCTTTCTAGATTGCGACGATTCCAAAACTTTCGATGTTTTTCCAGACCGTGATGATCTCTTCAAAATAATTCTCGACTAGTTTCGACGGCATCACTAGTTACATCAAAAAATTATCAGAGACTGTTCTCATTTATTACCATAATCCCAACAAATGTTCATAGCTCGAAAACCTTGACATGTCCACAATATTAAAACTCTAATTAAATGAGTTTTCGGTAATCAATTCGTGAAATATTTCTGTTGCAACTTTGCATAAACTTTCTTATTTTGAGAACATCCACCATAAAAACCGAGACTCCCTCATAGTTCGAGTTTCTTCTTTGTGTGGATGTAACAGCTCCGGCTGTTGCATAGAGACAAGGTGCATGACTCTCCTCCGTCAGCATGAATTACCAATTTATTCTCCAGCGCTATTTATACCACTCCAATAATATCGCGAGTCATTACCGACCAATTCATCGAACCGCAAAAAAATCAAGAAAAAGTTCTACCGCCTGAAACAGTTTGCACGATAGAAAAAAACGATAATCTCATGTTTTTACATCGCTCTGTCTTTAGAAATTCACTTGAAATGCTTGTTGAAGGTCGACCTTGTCCAGCCCCTAGTCCAGGGACATTTTTATCGCCCGACAAAATGCGAGAAAAACACTTTCACCACTTGCCCATGACTGGAGCGCGGGTGTGTGCAGTGTCAGGTATCCTCTAATCGTCCTCTAATGGTTGGATACTTTACTGGGACAAATCAGTCATGCTGATCACGTACAATTGAAAGCAGAAATTGCATCGGTAACGGCGCATACTTGATGACGACTGATGGTGGACGTAAAAAGTCGTGAGGAGAATTGGTTGTCAAGGCAATTTTTTCACTCTACAATGCCCGATTGAGAAATAATTATGTGAGGAAGAAGTGACCAGGGCGCGGTTTATGGACAGTAGATAAATCGGTCTCGTAGTTGGGCTTTCGGAGAACGTTTAATCATGGATTAATTTTACAAGCCCTCTTGCTGGATGATGCAATTTTGAAGTTCATCCGAGGCCAAACGAAAAAAAATTCTCGAATTCATAATGTAGAGAATAAAGTAGATGTTTTTAATGATAAATGGAGAGGAAGGAGAATGATTTTTAAATTGGAATGGAAGACATGGATTTATTGGTGTGAATTTGATGTCTATCTGGTATCAAAAGAAGAGTCTTAATGATGTCCTAAATTTAGAATGCTACAACCTGAAGTATTTATTAATACGAAGCAGTTTTCCTTCTGCGGGAAATCTAGTGTTGATTCCGGGTTTGGTGCAGCCGAGAGGACAACAATGAGCGCCAAAAAGATGATAAACTTGAACATGAAGATGAATTTTAGAATTTTTCATCGTTCTGTTTTGCTTCCTCCATCCATTTTATATGACTCGATTTCCTCTTCGGTGATCGAAACTTTGTCTAGTGACTACGTAAGCTATTATTCCCGACCTGTTTCAGCTTCTTTTGTCCTTCAATCTTCAATGTATTTCTTAAATTTATAACATCAAGGAAAGACGGGAGAGCAATTGCAAAATTGAAATGAGCACATCAATTTATGTATATGGATTCGATATGGATCTAATATAAAAATAAGGATTTCAACCGGTTTCAGCTTCTTTGTGCTATCTTTATTGAATTTTTTAAATTCATAACATCAAGGAAAGACAGGAGAGCGATTGCAAAATTGGTATGGATCTAATATCAAAATAAGAATCTCGACGCTGTCCCAAATGTATGATTAATACTTCAACCTCAAATATTCACTTATACGAAGCAGTATTCCTTTTGCGAGAAAATGATGCAGTCAGAACGAAAACAAAGAGCGCCAAAAAGATGGTCAACTTGAAGATGAGGATGAATTTCAGAAAGTTCTTCTCTTTGTGTCCTGAAGATGAAGTGATGCTGCTGTGTGATTTATCGTCTGCGAATTGGTATTGCATACTTCCCAAACTCGAAAACTTGAAAATCACTACAAAAAAATCTTGTCCCGGGCTGCTGCGATGGGGTTTCTTACTCGTGTTACTCTCCCTCCCTCTTATATGACTTAATTCCCCCTTTGTTGATCGAAACCTTGTCTAGTGACTACGTGAACTACTATTCCCAACTTGTTTCAGCTTCTTTGCGCAATCTTCAATTTATTTCTTAAATCCATAACATCAAGAACAAAATCGATATTTCTAACAATACATCGAAAGGCAGGGGAACGATTGTAAAATTGAAATGAGAGCATGAATTTATTTGAATGAATTTGATATGAATGATATGGCAAAATGAATTTGAATGATCTTCCAAACGTATGAATGCTTCACCCCGATGACTCTGGCCCGCACGCCATGATGATTTACAGAACAGCAATGGGGGCTGCGTATGCGATCGCTGGGGCTGGTGCAATGAGTGGAGCGGATGCAATCAGCGGAGCCTTGTACGATAGGTGATAACTGTTAGCGTAACTCGTGGCCAGCGGTGCTGCTGATATCAGTGGGGCTGCGAGAAAGCCCGGCTTGGGTTCTGGTTTCGGTGCGGCCAGGGCAACAGCAATGAGCGCCAAGAAGACAGTCAACTTGAACATGATGAGTTTTGGGAAGTTCTTCTCTTCGGGTACTGAATACGAAGTGATACTCCACTGTGATTTCTCGATCACTTTTATACGACTCGAATCACCCTTCGTTGTTAGCCACCTTGTCTGGCAACTATGTAGGCTATTACCCTCAACCTGTTTGAGCCTCTTTATGCTTCATTCACTCCATTTGATCTTTTTTCTTCCTCGCATGGGAGACTCTTCAAGGCTAATGGGGTTTTCATGCTGCATCTGGTGTACAGGATGAGACGTAAGCATCGTCTGATAGTGCACGGGGTTCGTTTGCATTTACACGCTTTTGCATGAATTTCAGGGGAATATTCACTTTCTTTGGTTTTTTAACAACGAAGTCTGTAGCGAAGTGGGGTAAACTAGGATAAGTGCAAAAGTGGAATTTTTTCAGGGGAGTTAAAAAATTTGACCGCGTTTAAGAGAATTTTCGATTCAAACAGTAGAAAAATTGAAAAAAAAATGCACTTACCCTAGAAATTGCTCTTTATTTATTATATTTTCAAATAAATTTGTTGCGAGTTCCCGTAATAACTTGCAGCTGGCCATCGTCCGAGTGGCCTCAGCCAACATTGCTCTTAATTAATAGTTCTATTTCATCAATCAAAAATGATCAAGAAAAGCCCGACATATGTAGACTAGTTCCTTCAAACCTTTCCTCTGAAGTTCGTATCTTTCATATGTTACCATTCATTCTTTAATTTATTCCAATGTCAACGATTCTTTTCCCATGTATCCCACTTTCATCTTTCTAATAAACTCTTGATTAATTAAACCCATGAGTCTTCTAACATCAACGAATGTTCAATGTAATTATAATAAATCGCACAGAGGAATATAAGGATTTCAAAAATTCATACAATTCACAAGATGTAGATTAGAAATTGCTCTTTATTTATTTTATTTTCAACGACATTTGTTGTGAGTTCCCGTAAGAACTTGCAGCTGGCTATTGCATCAATCAAAAAAAAATCAAGAAAACCAGAAGAATTGATCAAAGCAATGATTTCGCGATTTCCACGTTTTCATGTAGATTAGCTCCCTCAAACCTCTCCTCTGAAGTTCGTATCTTTCATATCTTACCATTCATTCTTTAATTCATTCCAATGTCAACGATTCTTCTCCCATTCATCCCACTTTCATCTTTTTAATACGCTCTTAATTAATTAAACCCACGAGTCTTTTAACATCGATGAATATTCAATATAATTGTAACAAATCAAACGAAGGGATGTGAAGATTTCCAAAATTCATAAAATTAACAAGATGTAGATTAGAAATTGCGGTTTATTTATTTTATTTTCAACGACATTTGTTGCAAGTTCCCGTAAGAACTTGCAGCTGGCCATCGTCCGAGGGCCTTCAGCCAACATTGCTCTTAATTAACAGTCCTATTTCATCAATCAAAAAAGATCAAGAAAACTAGGGGAATTGATCAAAGCAATGATTTCGCGATGTCCAAGTTTTCGTGTAGACTAGTTAATTTCACCTCTAGACGATTCAGTAGTGGGCAACAAATGGTGCTGGGTGGGCTGCGTAGGCGAGTGCTGGAGCGTACGCATGATGAGCAGCAACGACTGGAGCGTGGACAGCGGGTGCTGCATAGGCCACAGCAGGTGCAGCGACGTAGGACGAGGCGACAAGCGGGCTGTTGTAGGAGACCTTGTAGGTGTTGGCGTAGCTGGTGGCAACAGGAACGTGATGGGCAACGGCCACAGCTGGAGACGCCACAAGTGGTGCAGCAGCGACGTAACCGGGTTTCGGTGCTGGAGCTGCCATGGAGCAGGCAACCAGAGCGAACAGAACGACCAACTTGTACATGGTTAAAGTGATTTTTACTCCTTTCTTACTTGACGAGTAGAGATCGAATGATAAATTCACTACGATTTCACTCGCTTTTATTCAGTTTCTGTCACCCCCACGGCGGCTGAAGGCGAGTGACCTCCCAACGATTGTCAAAACTTCCTGGGAGAACTTTGGAAACTATCTCCACTTCTTCATTCAATATTGCGAAGCTTTACCAAGGACTCGAACGGTCGATGCTCGTGTGGGGGACAGGCTCACTTTTGCCACTCTTGTATTTTCACTTCGCCGAGGCCTTCGACCTGTTTTATCATTTTATGCACGTACGCGAGACATTGGAGATAAAAATTGTTTAAGTTGGTGGAGTTGACTTCAACCCTTTATTCTCGGTTGGGGCTTAGAGGAAAATCTAGGGTATTTGCGAGAAGATTTTATTAGATTTGACTGTCGATTTCTGCGGGAAAATCAGAAGCTTTTCCGTAAAAATATTTTTAACATTTATTCACCTGGTTTTTGGACAGGTTTTACGATGCCGTTTTTCTTGTAAACAATGAACATGATGAAGAGGAAAGAAAATGGGATTGGAGGGTTGAAGGTTCGAAGAATAATATTCGTTTAATTGATTTAGTTTTTATCGATGCTGAAGTGTTAAAAAAAGGTTTTCATCACTTGTGCGTAGAGTGAAATGTTACCAGAATCCCGTTCGCCTTCAGCGAGTGCTATACACCTCCCACGAGTCAAAATAGTATTTTTCGTATCACGGGACCTGAAAAACCCCAAGGCTTCTAGATACTTCAAAATGAGATGTCAATTTTCTTCAAATTTTTCTGAGGCTTTACTGCAGTGTAATTTAAACCAAAATCGGAAAAAGTGCGGCGCGGCACGCATAGCGCAAACAACGGAGTGTTGAATAAAACCGCCTATTACGCAACGTTGCCGGAAACTCGCTAAACGCGCCAGGGCAGTGTAGAGTGAATTCGGCAACGCTGAAGCCTAAATAACACGTCGGCGAATACCCGCGAAGGTGACCAAAGTCGCAGGGTCGCGTATGGTGCCTAGGGAGTCTATTCTCGAGTTAAAATAGTGCGTTCGATTGCGGTAGGTTGCATGAAGTCGAACGTACGATTTCAATAATTGAAATCGTACGAAGAATAGGCTCCCTGGCTAGGGTTATTTATGTATTTCGTCATATATTTTTTCCATGGACATGTTAATACCCAATTAATTCAGTTGTCAATGCTCGAAATGATTTCGGCATTCATTCTCACATTGATTAATTGATGCACTTATTATACCTTCGATTTCATCGAGTCCAATGCGACCATGAATCCAACGCGTATATATCACAGCGAGAGGGCACTGTCAAGGCTACCCTTAGGCGTTTTTCACTACCGTAGATGGTAATACGACATCGCGCTGGTAAGTTGATGCTATTTACTGTACGCTCTCATGTGATATCATTATATTGGAGACCACAGCAACTATCGACGTATATGTCAGGTGTATATCTTCTTTCCACGGACACAAAGGACTCGTTCAGAGTGACATACGAAAAGCAGGAAGTATTCTGGTGACCACCACTCCCTTCGCCAGAAGGACACGAGGAAAGATTGATGGGTCATCACAGCTGTGAAACTAATTCATTTTTCCGACAAGGGTCACAATGGCGGGAGATTGCACACGTTTTTACGCAACTTCTTTAGATAGATGATGAAGACTTGATGGGTTTAGTCTCTTCCGGCATTGGAGAGGACAATTTTTTGGCATTATCTCAGACATAGACATAATCATCATTTTTAATTAGGATAAAATAAATTTTTATTCAATTTTGAATAAGTCAATTGTTAATATTACTCACCAATTTTTTGATTGTTGAATTAACCATCAATTTAATATTCAAATTCCGAATTATTTTATTAACCAATAATTAAGACATTTGAAATTACTAATTATTATATTATTTTTTGAAATTCCCATGAAGATAAGTAATAAAAACTTAATTATTGTAAACTTAATTATTGTACTAAAGTAGTGATTGATGCCGATCTGCGGATTATCTATTCTGAAAGGACAGTTCCATTTATATTTACCGTATTATTATCTCTTCGAATTTTCTGCCTGAATAAAAATATAAATAGGAGGAACGGTGACTTTATTGTTAATTATTTGAAGAATATAAAATTTATGACATTATGTGACGGCTTTATCACCAGAATTGAATAGTGATAAACTCTGAATATTGTGGCATAGGGGAGGGTAGGGCAAAACGGACCACTGACAGAAAATTGATAATTTTATGATTTTTCCCGGTCCGTGGTACCCTACCCTCCCCTATCATTCTTTGGTGTCACAGAGACATTGACTAAAGTTTACTGCAATACCCTGATGGTTCACACACAATCTTGATCCCAGAGTTGCCAATTCGATTATTGAATTAGTTGCAAATGTTATTAAATAAATGGAAGGCGGGGAAGAGGAATTATAACATTGTCAAAGTGATTCTAGGTTTAACAGGCCATCTAGGGGAGGCAGCAATAGTCATTTGAACAATCTGATAACAACTCTGGGATCAACTCTGCACATTTACAACTTTTTCAACAATCCAATTGACATCCCTTCACTGAGAGAAAAATATAATTTTTCTGACTATATTCCATCACCTTCGAATTATAGTCAAAAACTCCTCAACAATTTTTCAAGGGTTACGGTAACTATGACCGGAGAAGTAATTACTACAATGGAATGTAGTCATTGCAACTATTTTATAGTTCTCCTCACGATAGATTTGTCGTGGTTACTTTTGAACTTTGGTTAGTTCAACAACATTTTGATTTGCAAAAATTACACTTGTAAAGTTACTATAATGTTATGTGCCGCATACAAAAAAAAATCGTATCGTTCACCAAAATGCCTCAACTATTTTCTTATTGTAAATCGAACTTCAGATTTTTCTCTCAGTGTTGGAAGTAAGTCTGTGTCCAGAGTTGAGCCCGGTTTTTCTGTGCGTAGGGTAACCAGACCAATAGATAGACGGTTAAGGATGATTTGGCGTCCGTCAAGAGATCAAAAATTGATAAATCACCTAAATACGCCAACGATGGGTTCTATACCTGAAAAAATATCTGTATTATCGGAAAATCATGATTTGAAGTGGAAGCAATGGAGGAATAAATGATAAAATGACGAAAAAGTGGGATACAGCCCAAACACCCAATAGATAGACGACTGACCAGAAGATGGACGGTGGGTTACCATTCGATAGGCGCTCATATTTAATGGTTATTCACACAAATTCATCCTTCTGCATGTTTAAAGATGAACAATGATCCTTTTCGATAATAATAATCGAACAGATACCGTGTTTATTTGTCCTGATGACTGTTTTTTTCACATTGTTCCATCAACATTGCGTGGCTGTTGTCTAACTACTCACACCGCCACTGAGGGCCAATACTATACCTCGCGAGAATTTTTTTTTTTACCTTCAAAATGTTCATCAATAAAAATTAAGAAAATCCTCGTATTATTATAGATTAGTTTTATTATCAAAAATGGAAATTTGTAGTACAATTTCTATTATATTTTTTACAGAATACTAAAAAAAAGTTGGAATCGTCTATCTTTTGGTCGGTGTCTACCTATCGGTCTGGTTACGCGGACATAAATACAGGATAAAATTCTGAAAGTTCACGGATATTCTAAATGTTGCATTGTGGAATCCAGGATAATGGAAATAATCACTTACCCCCTTGGTCCAGTTGTCTAACCATCTAATAATATCAACGCATGTGCATAATCATATGAATCTGGATATAGCCTTCAGTTACCGGAGGACGATAATCCCCTAGACCAATGTCCTAATGCTATTAATGCACACACATTATGTTTGTCCTTTAGTACTATCAGGGACACCAGCGAAAGATACGCTTATACAATAGGGTGTTCGTGGGTAACGTAACCAGATGGGCGTATGGAAACTATTTAACTCACCCACGCGAAGTTTCCTGTTCATAACCAGGGAGAGGCGATTTCCCTATCTCATCTTTCATTCTTTTCGGCTCCACCTATGCAACACACTGTTGGATAACGGTCAAGTTGTTCGACTCTTCATAATGAACATCTATTCAATGATTAGTGGAGACTTATGTTCACTGAGAGAAAAATTTCCTCATATGTCACGCACGAGAAAATTTAATAGAATAACCCAGCAAATTCGCCAGACAATTCTATTGGATTTTTGATGAATTTTGCTTTTAGTTTTTGGTTGATTCTGTTTAAATGTTTAATAGAAAATGTCTCTCTACATTATAAAAATCCAAATCGACTTCTGGTGATAAAAATACGGTACTCGAATTTAAGACTCCACAATTAAGGGTCATAAGGGTCATGAGGGTCAGAGTAAGGATCGTGAGGGTCAGAATAAGGGTCATAAGGATCAGAATAAGGGTAGTAAGGGCCAGAATAAGGGTCACAAGGGTCGGAATAAGGGTCGTGAGGGTCAGATTAAGGGTCATGTGGTATTAAGGGTTATGAGGGTCAAAATAATGGTCACGAGGGTCTCAATAAGGGCGACGAGGTACAGAATCAAGGTCATGAGGGTCAGAATAAGGGTCACGGGGGTTAAATTAAGGGTCGCAAGGGTTAGAATAAGGATCATGTTAAGGGTCATATGGGTCATATTAAGGGTCATGAGGGGTATAGTGTGGCCCAGAATGAGAATCACGAGGGTCAGAATAAGAATGATGGGGAGCATATGGGGGTTGGCGAGCGGAGCGAGCAGGGGGCCTAGTTCGATAGAAAAAGACAATAGAATTCGATTTTTCTATACAATTTATTCCATTGAGATATTCTGTATAGAATTTCTTCAGCTGAAGTTTTTTCATGTTTTTTTCTTTCCATCAAGAAAATCAAGCAAAAAAACTTGGGAAATTTGAGCCGAGGAAATTCTGTAGTAAATATCTCAATAGAATAAGTTGTATAGAAAAATCGAATTATTGATTTTTCTATTGACTTTTCTGTAGCTTTCTATAACTAGTGACTTTTCTGTAGAATATTTTCTATAGAATAATTTCAATGCCTGGGAAAATTAGGCGAAAAAAACGAAAAATTACTTGTCTCAAGTACATATGTTTCAAATATTGAAGATTTTTTCTCGATGTTTGCGAAATGAAATAAGATAATTATCCTAACGATACCTTGATGATTTCAAACAAATTTCTTCATCATTATTGACGGACGAAATGATAATGACAAAGCTCTTAAATGATTCAACATGGATATTAAGTGTTAGGCAATGATTTTACAATCAATCATAGTTAAGTGAAGTGAAAAATAAATGACTTGTACAAATGGTCAATTGTCTTATTTTACTATTTGTTACACGATCCCTATTTCGATACATGCGTGCATAACAGATTGAGCAACACTGTAAGCAAAGTTGGACTAGGATATATCCTACAACATCGCATTCAGAGCTATTGTGTCTCAACTTCACGAAAGTGGCGTAATATCACTTCGCTCTGGATTCCACGAAAGCTATTTTTGTATGCAAAACTTGTTGCAGATCGTGAACTTCTTTTCAGGTTAAATACGTCAAAATTGTATGGGAACACGTGAGGAAAATATTGATGGAAAAGCGTGGGGAATTCGCTAGAAAATTCTATTGATTTTTGTATGGGACTTCTATTGAAAAATTCTGCAGATACTTTTGCATTTTTTTAACCGAAATGTTTAACAGGAAATATTCTGTCGGAAAAATCAATAGTTACATGAGATAAGATATTACAAATCACGAGATATTACCAACTCAGAAGGTTTTCTGTTCGTTTTTTAAAATAGAAAATGTTCAGAAAAATGTATTTTATGAAAAAAATCAATAGAATTTTTGAAATTACTCTGTTGAGATATTTCCAGCATAAATTTTCCAAGATTTCTATAGAATAGATATTTGTTATTGATATTGATATTTTGCGATTTTCTATAGACATTACTCAGCTCTAATTTTCTAATTTTTTCACTACACTTTTTTAATGAGTAAAAAATGGAAAAAAAAATTGAGAAATTCATGTCGAAAAATTTATGTTGAAAATATTTCAGCCGAGTAATTTTTAAAATTCTATTGATTTTCTCTATAAAATAGTCTCTATTAAAAATTTTCTATTGAAAAAAAAATAGAAAATGTGCTGAGTTTGTGAACAGAAAAAGAATAAAAAAAGAATGGAAATTTTTTACAATACCAATAGAATTTTCCAACGAATTCCCGAGCTTTTTCAATAAATTTGTCTCATACATGAAAATGTGAAATATGAATGAACTATTTGGGAATATCATAAAATTTTGAAAATGGGCCGTTGAAAAATGAATAAAAAATCATTTTCGTTAAAAAGGGCATAATTATATTGCAATTAAGAATATTTTGACATTCTCCCGAATTAAATTCTATCATCAGCTGAAAAAATAATGCTGCACGTAATTCCTTTCACGTAAGGGCTCTCATGGAAAGAATATTTAACACAGAAAAATAAGTAGATTTTAATGGAGCGAAACAAATTCAAGTACTAGGGATTTGAACTCGGGTGGCCATCGAAGCCCACGATCTTTCGCTATCCGGGCGAGTGCTCTCCAGTTAAAGGCCGTGGGCATCGATACCCACCCGAGCTCAAAACCGGAACACTTTAATTATTTTAATTTCATATACGCCTTCAAATCTTCAAAAGTAAACTTGTACTCTACAGAAGAGAACATCGGCTGTTAGCATTCTCCACGAGAACAGAGGTGTGGAATTCAAGTCTTAAATCGGAGATGGTATTAATAATTATTGATGAAACCTAATTTGAATTGAGAATTTCTATGGGAAAGAAAATTTAAGACTTCGTGATAGGAATTCAATACAAATCTAGACAAATTTCGTAGCGAAGCTAGATTTTTGTATTGAATGTTTCTGTGTGTGAGATCTTACATCGGCTAGAACATTCGACTGATAATGAAAAAACAAAAGGTAATCTGAAGAAAGATATTAGGATCCGCAATTGAATCCGCATTGAACAGGATACGCAATTGTGTTAAAATTACATTGGACTTTTATTGCAAATTTCCTGTTTTAGACTAATTTCTGTTGAAAAAATAAAAAAAATGAATAATTCAATTTTATTTTCAATAGAAATTACTCTCCATGATAATGTTCATCCCCATCATTCTTTTCCTGTCACTGTGAAAATTAAAAACCCTTATTATTAACACTCTAACATTAATTTTCCTTCAATCAAATAATTCAATTTATCGCATTTTTTCGCAATTTCTCATTTGTACGGCCATCCCATAATTTCAATATGCAGTTTCCCACGTTGAATAATCCTCAAATTACACGGAGAAACGTAAAATATGAATGACCCAGATGTAAATGCTCGTAGTATTGATATCACACGATGAAGAATTGCCCAAAATTTCGACATCCACCTCAATACGTGGACATGATTTTTTTCCGCTTTATTTACCGAGTTTTTGTACATATTATTCTCAAGTGGATATCTCGCAATCATAAGTGCTTACCGGTCATCTGTGCAAACGTTTTTTTCGCTTGTCATGTAGACATCGTGGGTCAACTAAATGACGCCCCGAGTCCTTGGTCATGTCAACGGAAACACGAAATCATCGGGAGACTAAAAGAGAAAGACTAAACCATGATTCTTCAATTTTTCGGGGGGCCACGGAAGAAGTAGGGGAACGATCCATTGAGTATAAATTTGACTGAATTTCATGGTTTGAATCACAAGTCCTGCAACAGCGACAAATAAGCCTCATCAACAAAGTTGAAGAAAACAATCTAAACAATCATCATGTACAAGTTTGTGGTACTCTTCGCTCTCGTCGCTGTCGCCTGCGCTGCACCAAAGCCAGGTTACTCGGCATCACCAGTTCTGGTCCACTCTGCACCAATTGTAGCGGCTCCCGTGGTCCACAGCGTTCACAGCGTGCCCGTTGCTACCAGCCACGCTAGCACCTACAAAGTTGACCACAAGAGCTACGTCGCTGCACCCGCTGTTTCCTACCACGCTGCACCAGCTGTTTCCTACCACGCTGCACCAGTCGCATACTCTGCACACCCAGTGCCACTTGCCTATGCTGCACACGCCAGCCCACTTGCCTACGTTCACTAAAACCTTTCATTGGTTAAAAACCGATTCAATTGTATCTCTAAAATGGCAAATTCCGAATAAAATAATCATGAGAAAATTACTTCTGTCTCAATTGTTTTTCTTCATTTAATTAATTTTCTGCGTGGTTCTATGTACATATATACCTAATTCCGTTTATATGAAAATCCCGTTTTACCGCCCTAGGTGGCCCATGTAGTCTTTCTCTTTGGGTTCACGGTGATTTCGTGTTTCTGTTGACAAATTTGAAACTTACAATCTCAAGTTGAGAGTTGAAAGTCCCTCGTTAACACTTTCAGACTTTCAGTTAATGACTTGAACTCATAACTTAAAACCTCTGGAATTCTAATTAAGATTTTTTGAAAAACTTATGGAGACATGAAAAACTTTGTCTTTCCAACAATGATTGCAAATAATTTGCAAAAAATCCCGAGTGGTGGAGTCTTTATGCATATTTACCACGGAAAAATCGCAATACACCGGGGATGAACAATTCTAGTTAAAAAATAGTTAAAATATCTGAATATCCTCGAATGCATTTGCAAATGTCAACAAAATTTGTTCAGTTTCTTTTCCTGCGTCTCCATCTACCCATTTGTCCTTGAACACTCCTGTTATAAGTCAGAATTACAACCTTATTACTCAATCTCCCATCGGTGCCTTTTCCCTCCTGACAATGATTGAAAATTAAGCGATGATTAAGCACATCTCACAATCACAAATTTATATCAATTCTCCGAGTGACTCTCACTCTCGAAGCGTAAACAATAGTAAGAAAGGGACTCATCAATAACAAAAGTACGTCTGTTGGTAGAAAGGTCCGCCCAGAACGACTTGCATAATTGAAGGTCATGTCTGACGCAGTAAAATTAGAGCGAAACCGTCGAAATACGTTCCAATTGTCCTCAACTGAGAGCCCCATGTGGAACATGATGTTATCGGCGTTCTATAATGAGAATTGTATCATTTTCGTATGTCAATGGCACAGGTATCGCCTTGAAAATAATTCCTGTCTCATTTGCATGATTTTTGGATTAAAATGAATGGATTTATGTAGGTGATGCCGATAAATTGTGTATATGGGAAGTGTTGGGTAACTCTGGTGATCATGACCTTGCTATTACTGCTGTGTTACAAAGGCTCAGGGGCGGCTAATTACGTAAAAAATAAATCGGGAGGCCGATGGTGTATTCAAATCCAGAGCGATCGAATGATTATTTTTTATGATCGAATACCTGTTGGTTAGGCCAAGGTGTGAAGCGATGAATAACAAAGAATAACTCACAGAGGGAAGTTGAAGTACCCCGTTCGGTTTTCAGTTGTAAATGGAGAAAAAGGTGGGGGAAAAATTCGTGGAAAACTCAAATCATCGTGGGGCGAAAATTTGTTGTAGTGTTTTTCTCTCCGTATCCAGCGAAAAGGTGGGGATGACGACGGATGCGGATGATTTTTTTTTCGTTTGCTCTGATTAGTGGGAAAATCATTTATTTCAACACGCACGGAGAGAAATGTTCAGTAAAAATTACGGAACTCACAGTTCGCTCACCGATTATGGAATCGATTCAGGAAATTTAAGTGACGGTATCGTAATTTTTTACAGGAGATTTAGGTAAAAATTACGTGACAGTTCCGTAAATCTTCCTACAATCACATATAACATACTCAATTTATATCAAAATAAAAAAAAAAATTTTTTTCATTGAAATAGCGTGGAATGCCTCATAGGCGTTCCGTCTGCGGAGCCACTTCCGGGCTCGGAAAGATTTCCGATCCACTCGAGAAGAGACCCTCGGGCACTCTTCTAACTAAGCTACCGGGATCTACGGAAATCTACTCTCCGAATTCGCCAAACGACGTGTCTTCAGTGGACGACGGCGACAGGTTGAACAGTTTTGATTACAGTGGGAGCAGCAAAGACCGGGGTCTGGATGCGTGGAGTTTTGTCGATGGCTGAAGTAGCAACAACGGGGGCGGCGTGGTCTACTAGCACAGTCTTAACGAGAACTATGGCGCTTATCACATGAGGGGGGCTATTCTCATAATTTACCAAATATATTTAACGATTCTTCAAAATAATGTATGAAATGATGTATTGAATCAGTAGTCAATTCTTGGAACTTCCTGTCATTTAGGTCGAGATTCTGCGAACAACCAAGATTTGTCTGAAAGCTACAAAATCAATATTATTATCTTAAAAATTATTCATAACAATAAGTTAACGTCATCAAGCGGATTCCTTTTATAAATGGCGATAGATCCTTGATAATCTTCCAGAATTCGTTCTGATAATTCGATACACCCTCTTCTCCCTCCTCGTAAAAATAAAAACAATGAATGGATAAAAATGATTTTTATTCGCTGACACATATTGTTCCATGAAATCCGTCAAATCCCCTCAATAAATAAATAATCCTCTCAAGACATGTCTTCAGTGGACGAGGGCAACAGGTTGCACAGTTTTGATGACAGTTGGAGCAGCGAGGACCGGGGTGTGGATGAGTGGAGTTTTGACGATGGCTGGAGCGTGGTACACGGGGGTGTGGATCAGCGGCGCCTTGACGAGGGCTGGAGCTGCGACAACGGGGGCGGCGTGGACCACTGGCGCCGTCTTAACGAGGACTGGAGCGGCATGGACAACTGGAGCAGCGTGAACAATTGGGGCGGCCTTGACCACAGGTGCACGGTAGGTGTTGGAGTAGCTGCTGGCGTAACTGGTTGCCACTGGAACCACCGGAGCCGCCGCTACCACTGGAGCGGCTGGCACCAGCAAACCTCCTGGGGCTGGAGCGGCGATGGCGCAAGCCACGAGAGCAGTGAAAACCACGAATTTGAACATTTTGAAATTTCTTACTGATTTTTTAACCACGAAAATGACGTTCACTGGTGATCCTTCGATCTTCAGTGCAGCTGACTGTTTGATGCTCTCCTCGATTTTCGTTCCAGCTTATATATCCCCAAGCCGGTGGACCTCGTACTTCAACATTCGACATTAACATATGTACCAGTTTCGGTCGAGGCCCCTATTGTGAGAAAATGAGTTTTGGGATTGTGACCCTCATGCACAGAGGCGGCAGTCCCACTTGTTGGCCTTGAGACCTCGGATGGGAATGAAAGATTTCCGAGGGCACTTCAGTCGCAATTTCACTACTCCAGGGAGTGATTAGGGTTATTCGAATAATAATTGACGGGCAATCGATTATACAATTTTGCTTGGAGACATTGTGTCAATCACTCAATTCTCTCTTTCTCACAATGAGAGAAAACATTAGTTCTAACGAAAAATTACGTTTCCCTGAGGAGATCTTTTGCCATGGTTATCAATTTACTTGTGTACAAAAAAAAAGTTTCCACCGGAACATGATAATTTTTGTGGTAGTAATTGTTCTCGTGAGACATTTATATCATAATTATAATTTCCGTGGAATAAACTGTAATTTCAAGAGGAAATTACAATTTTCTTCCCGAAAAATGTATTATTGGCAAAACTAAATGATTTCGAGGGGACAATTTTTTTGTGGGAAAAACATATTCTTTCCTCGTCAATGTATTCTTTCTATTGTGTAAATCTATAGAGTTCTCTCAGATCAAATGATTGTCGGACAATAGATTATATTTCTTTCTGCCAACAGTTCGAATTTATCTAGGGATATTTTTTATGATAATGACAAAAATTTAATTTTCGAGAAAGATATTAAATTTTTCTATGTTAAGTTGGTGAATTTTCCTCAAGTAAAGCTGTTCCACTCCACTCGGAAATTTTTCATCACATTTAAGTTCCAGTGAAATTTCAAATAATTTCGTCATTGAACATTCGGTATTTCAGGGAAAAATGAATGAGAACTGTGAATTTTAGTTCAATTATTACCTGAAAATTAATTTAAAAAAACAGAAAACTTCGATAAACATATTTTTGAATTTTCAATTATTGGAAAATTCGGGGTAATTTGGCACTGAATATTGATGTTTTCATTGAACTTTCAGTGAATTCCAAAATTTCATTATTTGTTTCCCCTTAAATTGCATTCAGTGGCACTGTCCTCAAAATTACTAGTCACCTGTTCAGAAAATTTATTTATTTTTTCTAACGATGCATCGAATATTCGCACGTGGAACATATAGTTTTTCGGCAGAGCTAATTTTTTCTCTCAGTGCACTCTAAGAATAGTTGTTCAGTTATACCGATGAGTTGTACGAGCTCGTGTGTAATTACGTAGCACTTTTTCTCGTTTATTGCGGGGTCAACGAAAACGAATACTCACGCGAGGAGTAATTCCCTGAGTTTACCAGAGCGGAGAGAATACGCTGGGCATTATGCGAGTGGTTAATAAGACATCAACAGTCATAATACCGATTTATCATCGTAACATCCACGAGAACGAGATACTCATTCTTTTTTGGGCTTGCGTGGTCGGCGTCGTGCTACTTTTGGCGAGTACAGAGAAATAATGTCGAATTGAGTAACAAATGGGCTCTGCAGTTTTGGGTTTTTTTTCTTTCATATTTCTACTGGGGAAAAAAATTGCAACCGAGATTTCTTTATTTTTTTTTATTGTAAACGAGACTTATTGGAACGAAAAAAAATCACACGGTGACATTTTGGGCTACAAATAGACCTTTTCATTCTGGAAATCTGAGGAAAATATTTATTCCGTCCCGGCGGGCGCAAAGTTACATTTCCCTCCCGCGAACTCTGACTTTGCGCCTACGCCGAGACGGAAAATCCCGTTCTAACCACGGGAAGTAAAATAAAGGACCCTCAGCCGCGTGCTTACCAAACTCGCCTTCGGCTCGGCTGATAATTGCACTGGCGGCTGAAGATCCTTTATTTTCCCTCCCTAGGTTAGAAATATACTATTCCGTTCATTGAACTGAAAAATCTCCAGAAAAACAATGAAAAATTCTAGGTCGAAAAATATAAATTTGGTAAAAGTGTCCGAAAATCTAGGGACTTTCAGGATGGAAGAATCTACTCAAAGAATGAAGTTTTACATTTTTATCAGAATTCACTTACGACGCGAAGAACACGGAGAGAAAAGTCGGGGAAAAATTCTAGTGCTCAGCACCAGAAACGAGGCTCAAACTGCCGAACTCCCATATTTTAATTGAAATAAGAATAAAAATTCTAGATCAGCACGGAAATTTTGCTGTAAGTTAATCAATTTTTGCAAAGAAGCACGAGAAAAATTCTAGAGCTGGCACTAGAAAATTTCCCAATTTTGGTGTGTCAATTTTGTGGGGAATTCCGTAGAAAATTGTGGGAAAAACTTCATTAATTCTTGGTAACATTAGAAATTTTATTGTGCAGTTGGAGAATTTTTCTAGTACTAGCACTTGAATTTTTGCCATTCTTCCTATCCTCGTACGTGCTCGCGCGACATCGGCAACGTTCAGCTCGCCGAAGTGAGTCGAACATCTGCACTCGGGGGTCCTCGGATGATTTCTATACGGTTTTTTCATACGTGTTGTACGCTGTACATTAAAAATGAAATCAAGTAGTAAATCTCCGCGTGAGCAAGCCACTGCAGCTTCCAAGTATTTTTAGACCTGAAATCCGAGGAGAAAGACAATAAATTAGAGGAAAAAAAAACTGAATACATGAATGAATACATTCTCTGCGCAATACTCATATTTTTTCGGAGATTTAATTAACGATTCCATCTCTCATAAGAGATGTCAAAAAATATTCAAGGTTCCATCGATTATATGACGAGAGCATGAGTAGATGTGCGGCTGATTTATTTACAAGATAAATATGAGAAGCAGCCTCGGTACAGCCTTGATCCACTCAGCAGTGTGTGTGTAACTCGTCTGTACCTTTAAATCTCTTTTTCTCATACGATCAAGCATCCTTTTTTCACTCGACACTTTCGACAGAGTTTACAAGAGGTCTGATAGAAACGTGAGTGTGCGATCATTGCCAGGGCGATTGCCTCCGCTGTATAACGATCACGCTAACAATACACCGCGAGTGCTTTATTGATAGGCGAACGCACGAAAGAAATTCATGGGAAAACCTAGTAGTGGATCCGCTGGAAAATTCCGTTAGTTTTTCAGCAATTTTCAGAGAAAAAATCCGGAGCTTTACTGCGTATTTGTATTTCGAGAAAATGTCCAGGATCTATTTTGTAGAAATAGGGTAGAATGTGATGTTTCTGTACGTCTGCTGTTGAGATGTTTTCTATGGGAATTCCTTGACATCAATTTTTTATGTTTTTTTTTCACTTTTTTTCGCCCCCTTAAGGAGGTATCAAGGTGAAATTTGAAAGTCTTCGGTTGATGGAAATAGCTATCGAGCGACTTGATATAGCATGGGGTACCTGAAAAAATGTGGAAAATTTTGGGGTCAACCCATTTTACCCCGTCATTCAAACGAAAATGTAGTTTTTCGCGTTTTTGGCAGTAAAATGCTACACGCACTGCATTTTTCGTTCCATTTGAAGTTTTTTTTCAATGTTATCAATTTTTCTGAATTATTTCAATTGAATTATAGGAAAATTAATTTCTTTCGGTTTACCCGTTGCTTTTGCTCATTGTTGGAATTAAAAAAAATGAAATTTCGTGGGAAGTTGACTACTAATTTTTAGGAAAGTGACACGGAGTGTGATTTAGGGAAAAAAATCATGAAATTTCAATTGACTACTAATTTTTAGGACAGTGACACTGAATGCGATTTGGAGGAGAAAACCATTAAATTTCAGGTTTCACTGAAAATTCAGTAAAATTTTTAAGCAGCATAAAGATTTTTAAGCAGCATAAAGACGAAAATTTCTTAATTTATTTGAATTTCTAATCTAATATGAATATTCAGTGCCAAATTACATTGAATTTTCAGTGAAATCTGAAATCTCCTGAAAATTCGAGAATATACTTTACGTAATTTTCTGATTTTCTATTTATTTTCAGAGAAAAATGGAACTGAAATGTACAGGCCTCTTTGATTTTTCTACAAAATTCTGAATGTTCAATTACGAAATGCTTTGAAATTTCAGTGGTAATTAAATTCAATCAAAATTTCCAAAAAGTGTATCGGAAATTTCAGACATGATTGCTGTGAGTAGTTGAATATTGAAATAGTAAAAAAATAATATATTATGATACGAGTGCGTGAAGGTGTTTTTGTGATGCGTGCCTCCAAAGTGCACTTTTCGAAACGGTTCAGTGTGCGTGACGCCATTGTTTTTCGCACGGCGAGCGTAAAATTCACAAGCGTGCGTACAATGAATTCTCGTGTACAAAAACAACCACTTTATCCCCATTACTGTTCTGAACAAATACTTCAATAGAATAAGTTGTATCGAAGAATAAAATTCTCTAAATTTTTTTTTTTGTGAAATATTTTTTTCAATAGATTTGGCGAAAAAATCATAAAACTTTCAATAGAAGATTAATGAAAATCCAGTAGATTTTTTTGGCCATGTCACTAGGTTTTTCTATGAAATTTTTTCGTTCGTACATACTCATGTAAATTTCTTCATCTAAAATTATGAAAATTATGATTTCTCTTCCACTGAATTTTCTCTGTGTGTTGGGTATTCTGTAATATTTATCCGAAGATTTATCGAAGGGTCTAACAACGGGAATCGAGAGGTGAATGAGATCTGATTGATGCTGTAATTAGGCAATCGCTAATTTCGTTATATATATCTTTGACAGCCAATTTTTCCTACATTTATGAGGGATCCGGAAGAATGGATCAAGAGATACCCCAACAATTCATTTTCATTGATAACAATGGGAGTAAATGAGTTGATTGATTAAATTAATCTCGATCTATTATTGTATATTGAAGCATGTGTGGAAACAATTAGAGCAATTTTATCAGAAATGTTATGAAATTCTATTAGTTCTCTATGCTGATGAGAAACCATCAATTCATTGAAAAATTTTGTAGTTTTTTTCTACAGTTTCAGCCGAAATGTTCACACAAAATTATCAAAAGATTCTGATTTTTCTATTCAATTCAGTAGCGAAGTGGTAAAACGGTTTAAGTCGACTTATCTCCCAGTTGAGTTTTGAGGAATATTTCCGAATCTAAGGGCGAAAGTGAAATTTTAGCAATTACATTTGTTGTAGCTCTCTCCCTGCTATCTCCTATCGATTCCGAGATATTTATTGAAAACTGTACCGTTTTATCACTTCGCTACTGAATTCTCTCTGTCGATATTTTTTCTATATGAGCGAAGCGTACTAGTGTATGGCTAATAATTAGAATAATTCCAACTGTGGAATCCAACAATCTTTTGGTATACATTTTATTTTACTTCGATATTATATTTACAGTCATGTAACCGTTAACTTTTGGCATTAACCCTTTGGCATTAAATATTCAATCGGGTTTTTACATTTTGTTCCCTTCCCTATCTGCGTTACCATGGGCCGACTTACTTTATCCCCAACTGCACCCCATTCGGGATTGGACTGCCAGGGAAACCATGGAAAACCTCAGTTGTGCAGCCGCCCGATAATGGAGGGATTCCACTGTGTCCAGGGTTGGGCAAGTAAATTACCTTAGGTAAATTACATGGTTTTTGACCGGTCATAAAGTAGGTAAATTACCCGGGCGAGTTGTCGGTTTTTTGACCTGTCAAAAACCTATGTGGCGCCATCTATTAGCACCTTGGGGAACCGGGAGATTTTTACCGAGAATACCGCCTGTCAGAGTTACAAGGGTCAATATTCGAAAAAATCATACC